>NW_017537131.1:103898-125154 GCF_001853355.1 Bactrocera latifrons
AAAATATTTTTACGATCTCCGCGCCGTGAACCTTCTCTATGATAGACGTTCTCTGACAGAACTTTACGATATGCGTCGACTAACTGTAATATTTTCCCAGTAATTCAATTGCTTTTCCATTCATTGTCGTTGCTTCTCTTCCTCACGTAACGTAAATATGCGATAAGCGTCGACTACCTGTAACATTTTACAATTAATTCAATTCGTTTTGTATTCATTGTCTTTATATTGCTACTGCCAGCCTTGGTTTAGCCAGAATCGCGAAAGCTATTGAATGTGGACAAATAACTATTTAACATCAAAAACATAATGTCTTTTAAAAAGAGTGAAAAAGATGTTCTTAAAAATTCAAAAGTGTGGACAAATAATTTAGTTGCTTTTAAAAAAAGTACAACGAAAAGACGTGAAATAGTAAACATTGAGAAATGTTTAACCGAATTGTGCGAAATTCCGAAGCAGGCCGCTATAATTGGAAGATACAATGCATTGGGAAAAATTGAAAAAAGCAAAGTGAAGAGGTGCAAGATTATTGGAAAAGAACTGATTGATTTGTAGTCAAAACCTTATTTTCCAATCATAGCAAAAGTATCCCTTGAACCTTGAATACAAAAACTTATAGAAACATACCAGAAATCGTTAAAAAAACGCAGTGGAACAAACATGGTAATCTCATTCAACAAATTATTTGATGTAACGAATAAAAACGGTATGTGGCTTGGTACTGAAGATAAAGAGCTGTATGAACTCCAAATAAGAACGAACGGAGAAATTGGGTACACAACTACTAAGCCATAGCTTTTAAAATGAAAGAAACTACCTCCGTCAAAAATAATAGTATATTAAACTCATCAATATCATCAAGCGACGCGAACGATGATTGCTGCGTCCCAAATTATAAAGAATTTGAAGTACCTTCAAGGCTTAAACAAGTGAATTGTTCAACAAAGGCAGCAGTGAAAATAGTAAAAACTGCCATTATGACCACCAAAAATGCTGCTAAAATATGCAAAGTATTGGCGAAATCAGGAGTTAATATAACAACACCAACACAACCAGGAATTTTAAAAGCCGCAAAAAAGCGTTCTGCTGCTGGATAAAGATTATAAGACTTCACTCAAGAATAATATTTGGTGTCTTCATTTTGATGGGAAGAATTTGGTAAAAGAGAAATACAGGCCGTGTTGCTAAAAAATGAGTTCAGAGAAGTAAGATTGGCGGTCTTGAATCTTGATAATGGAAGAAGTTCAACCATATTTGAAGGCATCAAGGAAGTTCTCGATAATTTTCAACTGTGGGTCTCCATCAAAATTATTGTGTGTGATACAACAACCGTCAATACAGGACATAAAAATGGAATTGTTATCTCACTCCAAAAATCACCAAATATTCCGTACGATATATTTTCAGAAATGAYCAATAATTTCGATGCTCTAAAACAAAGTTTCGCTCAAGGCAAATAAAAATTGAAAGTAATATGCATCAAATGGCGCGATGACGTGCAGTATCTGTATGAGCTGCGACAAGCGTTCAAATATTATGAAAAAAATAAAATCTTTCCTTATATAAAATTTAAGACTCTATCATCGCTAAGCAACGCCCGTTGGAACTCAAGGGCTATACTCTGCATTTTGACATTCATACTCATTGCCAAACACCGAACAAAACTGTTGCCTATTTGTCAATTGATATGCGGCGCTTGGTATGACGTATGGTTTTCCGACCACCGTTTTCTTGTAAATGACTTCACAAAATTAGAAACATCGGTAAAGCCTTTTAAAGCAGCGCACAAATGTTTTTTAAAACACTGGGTGAAGGAAGACTCATTTATTGCAAACCAACAGCGCTCGAATATATGCGCAGAACGAGCCATCAAATTGATACAAGACATTTATCCGAAATATAAATCTAAGCGCAGTTTAAATCTTAAGTTTAATGCTTCTAACTCTAAATAAAATATATGTGTAATTAAAAAAAAAGAAAACTTTAAACTTTTTGCAAATTTTTTTTTTATAAAAATAAAAAAAAATTCAATTGTGTTGGTACGGGAACTTTTTGAAAGGAAACAAAAAAGTAAAAACGCAGTTAATATTTTTTCACCATTGCTCATCATGTACGGCCATGTAAATATTATGTTGCAAAACAGTTATACCCCTAATGTATATACATATTTAGGTTTTTTAGGAGCGGTGCCAGCACACTTCCTTGAGGTACACCTGTTTTTATCGGCTGTAACTGTGCCCAAAAAATAAGGTGACATTGTATTTATTTTGAAAATTCTTTATATATTCTTCAAAATCAATTTCATCCCCTTCAAAGTAATCCCCACTAGATGTAGTACATTATGCCAACGGATTTTCCAATCTTCGAAACACTGGTTGTAGTGTCACTTTCCGGGACGGCCTTCAGTTCCGTCTTCGCTGCGGCTGGAATGTCGTATAAAAATGGTGWCCCCGGAGCGGTCTTTTGAGCTTGGTGAACAGCCAGAAGTAGAACSGCGCCAGATCAGGTGAATACGGTAGCTGCGGAACGATATGGGTTGAGTTTTTGGCGAAATGATCATTTAATGCAAATCCTTTGCTCAACAAATTTCGACATCGCAAAAAAATAAAAAACTCACTTTTAGCAGCTCACAAAACGACACTTATCTCAAACACTAATGAATATTTTGATATGAAATTTGACATAAATGTGACTGACAGTACTACCAACCTAAAAAAAACAAATTATTCTCCAAATCCTTCGACGCGCACAGTTTACATTCAAATGTCATAAATTATGTTCAGAAGTATTTTTATTATTACAGGGGCTTTATTCTGTRTCTCGATTCGTAAATGTATTCTATTCGAAAATCGGATCTACTTTATAATTTTTCGAAAGTTGTACCACCCTGTGCCAGAATAAATACGTACAATTTTCGTTTTTGCTTTCTACAAATCAAAAGCTAACGAATATTTTATTCGAAAATTGGCTTGCGAATCCGAAAATCGAGTTACAGAATATTAAAAACCGAATTCGAGTAAATTTTGTTTCGAATCGAGTTACAGAATAGGCCCCCAGCTTCAAATAGTTTTGACAAGATAGGCAACACTGAAATTGGACGTGGCAGTGGGACAGTGCAATTGGTTTTTGTACCATAATAATTTCAGATAGTTTCCATGACATTGGGACGTATCTGAGATTTAAGCAAGCGTTTATTATCGTCGTAAGCTTTGCTATTGCTTTTCTCGTTAGATTTTTTAGTACATCAGCAGTCACCAAGTCGAAGCCGGGAGCCTTTTTTTATTTAAATTTACTTTTAATAATATTTTCTACTTCTTTATTTGTTACTGGCTGGTCACCCACGCCTTGAAATTCTTCCAGCTGCGGTAGAGTACCATTGATCGCAAAAGGACTAAAGTTTTAGTTAGTTTCTCTGAGAAAACTTTCGCTTTTTTTTCGTGGCTTTTGGCCCATTATCCGTTTGGCATTCTGAGGGGTGCATTCGACAATATTGGTTTCCTAGCATTTCCGTATGTTTCTTTGGCGTTAATTTCTCAATATAATTAGAAATATTTTGATTTGTAATTAACTTTATTTTGGTGCAGAGAATCTTAGTTAAATTGTTTAGTTCTATTTAAAGTGAGGAAATCGCGTGATTTCCAGTTTTTACGTAGTTTTCTCTTTTTCTCTATGAGTTCTAAGATATCGGAAGGATATTTAGTATAAAAGTTTTTTTGTTTAGGAACAGTAGTTTTTTTCCAAGCCGATTCTTGAGTAGTTATATTTACGTTAGAATCAAAATTTTTGTCTAGCATAACTTTGAAATACTCCCAGTCGGTATGTCTATTAGAGAGATAATGTGGTATGTTCTTGTAGGTGGCCAATTTATATTAGATATACTAGCGGGTGGTCTGATTTTAAATCCAATCCATTTTCCATGGAAATGAATTTCTTAGATATTTTTCGATTGATTGATCAAAAAGTCGATCAGATCAGTTAGCTTTTTGTGTCAGAAGGCCAGTAAGTCGGCTTGCCAGTAGACATAAAGTCGCATCCAGTAGCCATAGCAGCTTTTAATAACTCTCTTCCCTCCGGTGTGGTAACTCGTGAGCCCCATTGGGCTTACGTTAAAGTCACCACCAATGATGAATTTTCCATGGTGTTTAGTAAAAGATCCATGTGCAAGTATATTTTGATATTGTGTCTAGGTGTGCTATAATGGCTATACGAATGTTTCTTTATATTCAAATATCAAGTTTTTCTACATGGAGTAATGCTTCTAATCCTTTTCTTCGTTTGGGCAAGCCATTTGGGTTCCAGGTCATAATTGTTATCTGTTTCATTTTTGGGTTGTATTTTCGCTTTGTAGTCCTCTAGTTGAGTAAGACGTTCGTGGGTAAGTTTATATTGCTCTTCTAGCTTATTAAGCTTGTCGAGAATTAATGAGAAATTATTGGTAATATCACTAATGGGATTCGAATTTGTATAGTTTGCAGATGTATGTTGTTGAAATTGATCTTTGGCTATGTTGGTAAATGAGGGTTTTCCAGATTGCTGACTTACATTAGTCACCTCCTTCTGAGGAGCAGTAGAAGCGGTTGTACTTAAGCATTTCGGTTGTTGGTTATGTACTTAATTTTTCTCGGTCACGTTTTTAATTTTATGAAGTTGAAGCAGAGTTCATATCAGAAGAATTAGCAATAAGGGCTTGTGTACCACATGATAGCGTGCTTGGCCAAACTTTGTACATAATATATACAGCGGATATTGTAACACCTATTAACTTATTGGCATTCACTTTTGCGGACGACACAGTTCTAGTAAGATGTAGCAAATGCCCCATTCGAGCATCAAGAATATTAGAGCATCACTTAACTTTTGTCGAAGAATGGCTAGCCTATTGGCGCATAAATATTAATGAGTATTTCAAGCATGTGACATTCCCGTTAAGACCAGAAACATGTCGGACAGTTAAACAATGAATGAAAGAATTAAGTAACTTATGTTGGGCTTCACCTAGCTGGAAGGCTGACGTGGCGAAAACATATAGCAAGTAAAATAATTTGCATGAAGTTACGAGCATCAAATTTAAACTGGCTTTTAAACAAAAATTCTAAACTTAGCCTAGACAACAAAGTCGAGTTATATAATGCAATCATAAAACCGATTTGGATGTATAGCATTCAACTATAGGGTATGACGGACCAACATTGATATAATACATAGGTTCCAATCCAAAATGCTTAGAACAATCTCGGGTTTACTATGGTACATTTGTAATGAAAACATTCATAAAAGCCTTGATATTCCTATGGTAAAGAAGGAGATAGTGGACAGCAGAATGAGATATATTTCTAAACTTCGCGAACGTCCAAACCCATTGGCTAACCTTGGTAAATTCCTGCAATCAAACACGTCAACAAAAAGTGATCTACCAGCATACTAAAAGCAGCGTTCTATCAAAAAAGGTAAACCACATTCTTGAGCCTCTTTCGATGTAAATAGATTTAAGATTTGGTTACTTATTGTTAGGTTTTACTAAACAAATTCAATAAATAAAGAAATAATGAAAAAAAAAGATATTTAATGTAAAAGTTGTAAATTTCTACATTGATAATGGTAGAGAATATTTATACAATGAAATGCGAGTTTATTGGGTTGAAAAAGGCATAAGCTATCATTTGACTGTTCGACATATACCACAATTAAGTGGAATTTTCGAACTTATGATATGATCTATAACAAAAAAAGCAAGAACAATTATTAGACAAGTTAGACAAATTATTTTGAGTTGAAGCTGTTTTAACAGCAACACTTTGCGGGATAAGAAAATTCCTTTTGAAATATGGCATTATAAGAAGCCTAATTTTAAATATTTAAAAATATTTGGTTCCACACTGTATGTACATAATAAAATGAGCTGTACTCGTTGGGTATGGACCAAATGGCTATAAGTCATGGGATATGAATTCAAATAAATTTATAGTAGCAGGAGATGTAATGATGACTTAAAATCAAATAAATAGTCTAGTGATACAACAGCATTTATCATGATAAAATTAGGAATAGAAGAGATAGAGCTAATTTGGAAAGCAGCTGTACAAGAGGAGTTAGATTCTAATATTTGTAATAAAACTTGGACTTTGGACGAGACACCAAAAGGGTAAAGATATGCTTGCAGAAGGGTTGCATTTACCTTCTTGAATATAAATAAAAACATTTAAGTGCTTGTGTATGAAGATGATTTGGTAATTGCAATTGAAAAGAAAATTACTATGAATAACTTTAAATGGGTAAATTTATGACTACAGATTTATTAGAAATAAGATACTTTATAGAAGTTAAAGTAGAGAGATATGAAGATAAATTATATCTAAGGCAGTCAACGTACATTAACAATGTTCTAGATAAATTTAATATGAAAGAATGTAACTCAGTTAGCACACCACTTCCAAGTAAGCTTAAAGTTTGTAAGCTTCGTAAGCTTTGAATTCTGATGAAAAATACGATGTACCATGCCTGAACCTAATTGTCTATTTAATGTGCATAATGTTGTGTACTCGGTCAGAATAAAGTACAGCAATCAGTATTTTGAGCCGATATACAAATAAAAATAATAAAGAATTATGGATATGTCTAAAAAGAGTATTAGGTATCTTAACTCATTAAACGCTAGTGTTACATATATATAATGCTCCGACAAATCTACGACTTTTTCGAAATGCAATTTCAAATGTTCCAAATTATAAATTAGAATTGAAGTGAACAAATCAAACAACAAGTGTGCGCTATATTTTGCCCTTTCCGTTTAGTGTAGCAAAATTAGTAGCGCAGTGAATACGAAGCCGATTTCATACACCTAAAAAAATTGTTGAAATGGCTGGCGTTGATGCGGCAGATGAAGACGGCGGTACTTTGGAAAACTTGTCACATACACAGCTTGTCGAGGATTGTGAAATTGTTACAAGAAAAAATACCGACTTTGAAGAGAAACCCGACTTTGATATAGACGCTGAAATTTTAGACTGCTTGAATCATTCTATCTCAGAGTTAGAAGTAAACCTTTTGGAGGAATCATTTGCTTCTGTGCAAGCATCCGAAAAGCCGAGTACATCGCGTTCAACTCAAAAGCCTAGGGAACAAACCAATTTTCGTCGTCGTAAGATAACTGCAGGCCAGTCACATAGTAAGGCTAAGAGAGCCAAACCATCCTTTACGTGGGTCGATGATAGTATCGAACCTAGATCTCCAATTTTCCCTGAGGGTAATTACAGTGACTGCAGCAACCTAGAGCCATATGAGCAATTCCAAAAGTTTTTTGATGACGTATTATTGCAAATGCTGTGTGACGAGTCAAACAGATATTCGCTCTTAAATGATAATGGGAACCCAAATATTACAGTTGGAGAAATGAAAGTATTTTTAGGAATTCTGATTACTTTATTGACCCCGGGAAGACATATTTATCCTATAAAATATGGAAATTGAGACCCCTAACTGATGCTTTGAAAGCGTATTTTGCTAAAAATTTTTATTTAGAGCGGAATTTGTCTAACGATGAACCAATGGTGGAATACTACGGCAGGCACGGTTATAAACAATTTATTAGAGGCAAACCGTTGAGATTTGCTTATAAAATGTGGTGTCTAAATACGCCTTCCGGTTATCTTCGAGATGTATCAGGGAAAATCCCTAGGACGAATGAAGAGTACGCTGCAAACTATCGAAAGAACGCTGCTCCGTTGTTTTCAATGATCGACGAATTCGATGAAACGTGGAAGCCACTTCCATTTCAATTCTTTTTCGATAATCTCTTCACTTCAATACCTGTTTTGGTTGGATTAAAAAAATGGGATATGAGGGAACTGGAAMAATTCGGCAAAATTCAATACCAATCTCTTGCCCTTTGCCACTGAAGGATAAGTGGAAAAAAAGGAACGTGGTTACATGGCTAGTTCCCGGATTTCTGAATGCGATATTACAGTCACGAAATGGGTAGACAATGCAGTAGTTTCCATTGCATCAACTTCATTTGGGAAGGAACCGGTAGGGACAGCTGGAAGATGTTATGGTAATGTATAATAAGAATATGGGCAGAACAGACCGTATGGACCAAAACGTTAACTAGAGGGAAGAAGTGGAAGAACTTGATGAATTAAATCCAATGGAAGTGTTTATTTACATGTTAGTATCAAACATTGTATTACATAACAGAAACCCGCGAGCGTTACATATATGTCACGGGTCGTGCAAACCCCCCCGGATAGGAGTCGAAACTTTTGTTTGTAGTTTTTTGTACATATCAACCCTTTTAGCATCCACACAAAGTTTGGTTCCTCTCTCTTTGTTATTTAGCTTTCGCGTTTAATGGGTTAAGGGTACTGTTAATTTAAAGTTAATGTTCATAATAACTTTAAATTTTAAAGACACTTTAATTGGATATATAGATTCTGATTGGGCTGGAAGTGAATCCGATAGGAACAATACTTCACGATAAATATTTAAGTTGTTTTGAAATGGTCTGATTTGTTCGAATACTCAGAAACAAAGTTCTGCATCTTCAACTGAAGCAGAATATATGGATTTATTTAAAGCAGTTAGCGAAGCCTTATGGTTAAAATCATTAGTGTCATGTATAAAATTTGTGTTGAATGAACCAGTATAGTTAGTATAGCTAATAATGCCACAAAATATTGAAACACATACAATATAAAGTACCATTTTTGAAGAGAACATATTGTAAATAAACGAATAACCCTGGAGTATAAATATTTCCACAAATATACAGGTAGCCGATATCCCGACAAAGCCGTTTCCCGCAGCCAAATTGTTTACTTTGGGAGATGCATTGGGTCTTAAAAACTAATTGTTTTTTATAAATATATAAATAATACATTACTAACAATATCATTTGTAATACAAAAATTAAACTCTTTATTTTTAAGTTATTTTTCTTATTATTATTATTAACCAATGCTCTGATTAAGGTTTTTCCTGAGTTTCCTTTAACCTCGGAACTAATTTTTGATTTCATTTAAAAATTATTTCTGGACAAATGTTGATAATTACATTAGAATTCGAATCTGATTTTTGTTTTAAAAGCCTAACAATAAGTTATAAATTCTTCATATGTATGTATATTTAAAAACTAGACAACCTTAAGCAAGCGGTTGAGCTGTTTTGGTGATACGTTGCTCCTTAGTACGTAGGCATATCTATTGTTTTAAGGCGTGTATGATCGTAGGAATGTACCAAAGCATTAGCCAAAAAGTGTGGGTGGTCTCGGAGTTTAGATATATATTTATTTCTGCTGTCTTCTACTTCTTTCTTAACCATAGAAATACCTGGATCTTTATGGATATTTTCATTACGCATGTACCATGGTGAACATTTGATTGGAACCTTTGTAATGCACTTTGATGTCTAGGCTAAGTTTGGGGATTTTATTCAAAAGCCAATTTAAATTTGCAGCTCTTGTCTTCATGTAAGTTATTTTGATAGATATATGGATTCTTCACGTAACTCTTCTATCTAGGTGTATACTAAGATAAGCTACTTCGTTCGATTGAGGTACTAAAATATTGTTAATTTTTACTGCCGGACACATCTTTGGTCTTACCGAAAACGTAACATGCTTACACTTTTGTTCATTCACATTTATACGCCATTTGGTTAGCCATTCTTCGAAAGACCTTAAGTGCTCGGCTAGTATTATTGACGCTATTATGTGGTATTTGATACGGCTCACTAAAGCTGTGTCCTCCGCAAAAGTTGATGTTAATACATTATTAGCTGAATAWCAATAACTAACTCCTACATATAATAACTAACTTGCATACATGCAAAAGCTACAGTGACAAGCTAGATAGAGAGCAGAGAGCAAGTGACAGAATCAGCAGTTTTATGGTTTTACTCTTCTCTAGTTCAGTTAGTTAAATTCGGTGAAGAAGTAAAAGTAAATACATTTACACGTTGATAACGATCCAGCTTCTAGTAGTTAGTTTCATTTGGCGGCTCCTAGATCGGTAAATAGCTAAAACAGATACCAGAGTGCGGGCGTAGATCACGGCAGAGTGAGAGCGTTGAGAGAAGCGTTCTTGTAACAAATGCAAATGCTCAAAAATGCCTGATTTTATGATTTACGGCAAAAAAGGCTCAGAATATACCAACAAAATTACCATCTGAGCTTTCATAGACGCGTGTTTTGAAAATAAACGGCAATCAAAGCACAGAATAGAATGCAAGAAAAGAAAATTATTGAAACGGTGGATCAGGATGCAAACTGCATTCTCGCTTTGATCTTGCATAACTGTTTGAACTTGCAACCCGCTTGCTGTACTTATTTTATATTCTTCTCAATTAAAATTTAATTTCTTTGCGAGTGTCTGTAAATACATGTCTGAATGCGATAAGAATTTGGTAAAGAATTTTGAATTTTAAAAGTTGATTTTTCTTGGAAAGTAGATTTGAAACACAGACCCCGTCTAATTTGTTGATAAATAGAATTTTTACCACTAGAAAATAAATTCTTCGTCAAGAGAGTCYTTAGTTGTATTCCGTAGAAACTGGTCAATGCTGAGGGTACTTTTATCTTCAGAGGAGGAAAGTGACTGTTATATACATATTACAACGCAAGATCTTTTAGAAACTGACTATGAAAAAAGTGATGACACAGAATGGCAGCAAGTAACAGGAARAACCAATATGTTAAATCAGTTTACGGGAGAAGAAGATTTTTTGACAGAAAATATTGATTGTGGTGATCCATTTTCAATTTATCAGATATTTCTGTCAAGGAATCTCCTTGAATTAATTTTATTCAAGACAAGGAAACACCAATCAATCCCTGATATCTGTTGCCGTAGAAAAACTGGAAACATTTATAGGCATAGTTTTACTTATTATGTCTATTGCCAGAAATTAAATTGTATTGATCGGAAAATACATTTTATTCAAATGCTCGTATAAATAAGCTATGAGAAGTGATCGCTTTCTAGCAATACTAAAATATTTGCACTTCACTGATGATAATTCGGCATAATAGACGATCGGTTGCATATAATTCGTAACATTATAAACGTTATCAATGATTCGTTCAAAAATACAGTGAAACCTGGAAAAAGTGGTAATAGATGAATGCATGATTCCACGGTGACGCCGACTTAGCTTACATTTCAGGAAAATGGCTAGAATATGGCAATAAGATTTACAAATTATGTTTGCCTGGAGGCTAGATATATAATATTGAATGTAAACTTCTCATTAAGAAGTCATTCATATGACGTAGTAATCTGATTGATGGATGGATTGTTATTTGAAGGACGCATGTATACAGATAGTTACTATACAAGTGTGATTTTAACCGAAGAGCTTATAGATAAATCAACTAATATATGAGGCGTTCTGAAAGTAAATAAAAAATGTCTACCACCAGAAGCAAAACTGAAACAAAGACGTAATGAATATGCGTCTGTTAAAATCTCTAAAGGAGTCAAAGTTTTAAAAGACAGACCAAAGATCAGTTAACTACTTACAATGTTATAATAATGCAAAAACTGAAGATGATATATCCGACCAACTTGCATCATACTACAATTCGTTGCACAAAACTGTAAAATGGTACAGGGGAATTTTCATTGAATTGGTTTACGCAACGTCAATTGTAAATGCATATTACATAGAATTATACATTTTCTTCAGAAACATCCTGGAACGGCAAAAAAGTCACGGTCGCTGCCATGTTATAAAACATTATCTTCTCAACGAGGCAAAAGGTTTTCTGAAAAGAGAACTAAAAAAGTTACAACGTTCTACCCATATTGCGAAAATAAACCACCACTTTTCTTAAAATGTTTTAAAAAAATATTAATAAATATAATTAAACAATTTTTTTGATACCAAATAGTTTTATTTCATTTAACAAAAAATAGTTCTGAATCAAATATGAAACTTAGTGCCGCCCTCAACGTGTTAAATAATAAAACAATAAAAGATTATCGGTTTTTAATTTAAACTTTGGAAGAATTAAATGTTAAATACAATATTTAACATCCTGACTTGCCGAACGTAGTTCAAATTTTTACAAAGGTAGAACTTTCTTATCTGTTTCGTAGTACTATGATAGTAATGGAAATCAAAGAATTAATGTAAAGTTCAATATCGATGCCCCAACTTGCTTTTGTTGATACAACATATTCTTCCTCTATTTCCTTCAGATAAAAACAAAGAAATGAAAAATACAAATATTCATAAAATATTATACAATATTTCAATATAATATTTTTCAAATAAAAATCATTCAAAACACTTTTGTTATTAAGTTGAAAATTGATCTTATATACATTCCTAAAAAGCAACATGTTATTAGTGCAAATGGACTGGGCTTTAMTCCCTTAAATATACTTAATATGGTTGAATGTTGAATTTTCACTGATTTAGTTTTTTATTATGATATTTTCCATAATTTTTAGTTATATTATTATAATATTTCCAATTATTTTTAGATACACATGGTAAATAATAAATTACTGGTGCTAAGACTGACAGGATGATTCATTGAATATTTAGTTAATAACTTTGTCCTTAATAAATTGTTTTAAAGGTAAATAATAATCATCTCTAAAAGCAGTAGTTTCGGGAGCACGTCGAATGCTCTCAAATAATTCTGTATTGGATTCAAAAATTAAAAACGCAGTTAGGGTCATGATTATTATAATGAAAGCCATTGAAAGGAAAAATAGGCGACATATATGAAAACTCCAAAGATTTTTAATTTGGCTGTTATTAAATTTTTTATATAAAGTTGCCGTACCGTCCATATTTTTATTATGAGGGGATATGGATAAAGAGTTAAAATTATATTTTATAGTATTTAATTTTATTTTATTTAGGGAAGGAGGAAAATAGAGTGAAGAAGGTTTATGTTCGTCATTAGTGTCAAAAACTCTTCTGTTATCATTATCATCTATGTCCGATTGTTTTGGCTTTACATATCCACTTTGAATCCCTAAATAATCCGAAAAATCCATCAAGTACTGGTTCCGATTACAAATATCCGTATCTACGACAGATACCCCTGATCGCGGTAAGCTGTTGTACCCTGAAATATTAAAAAAAAAAGAAAACATTATTAGTGGACGCTCGCATATAGTGTGCAAGTATGTACAAATGTAGTAGTCAATTATTTCAAAAGTTATTTTGGTTTCTCCAAACGTTTCCTGAATTTTCGGTGTCCCCCCAAAAATATCCATGTACAAGAAATGGCATATGCCTGTATTTTTGTTCAGGATTAATCATCATTCTTCACAGAAAATTCAAAATAGTCTGTTCAATTAATAAGCATCATGCTTTCGCTGAAATTTAAAAGTTTATTCTCCACACACTAAACAAAATCTGTCGGGTTACAAACGAATATATTAAGTAGGTTAGTTGTTGTAAAAAATAAAAATATTCTCAAAAAAGGGGCGAAATAAAAAACGATGAAAAGAGGAAAGCCAAATAAAAAATGGAGCGAAAAAGAAATCCAGAGTGCTCCAGAAGAAGAGGTAAGTGAAAGTTTTGCTATCAGCATTTATTTAACAACAATTTTAATTTCAATAGGTACCACCAGCTATAATTTTCTACAAAAAGTTAATTGAGAAAACAAGAATAGATGCGACGTGGGATCTCAGACGTTGAAAAGTGCGGCACCTGAAAGCTGCATTTGAAAATGTAAGTGATTGGGGAATGTCAACAGGAGCAGGCCTACTCGAGTTCGATGTTGACGCGTCGAGTATTGAAGGTATGCGCAATGAATGCGACAAAATTTTGTCGAATGTTTATATTTCAAGCAAAGTGTTCCAGATATGCCCACACTTTTCTCAACTAAAATATATTTTTGGAGCAAAACCCTCAAATAGATTACCGTTTGACCACCGTTGATAGTGGCAGCACACCCATTATGAACAAAGTCGCGACCAGCCAAATATTTAAAATCGCTTTTTCTGATGTCGGCAAAGAAATTGTTCCTAGAATTAACTTTACCAACAATGAAAAACTGCCGCCAGGCAATGTAAGAGAATTACCAATTATTCCTGAAAAATCAAAAAATTTCGCCAAAAAATGAAGAAGCATGTCCCAAAGTGCAAGCCTTGTTGCTTTTCAAGTCGAGCGTAGGGAAATCTTTACAATTAAAAAGGAAAGGGAAAAAGAGATACATGAAAAAGGTCACGAATTGAGTGAAAGAAGATTGCAAACGGAAATTGCAAGGGGTAAAGCTGAAATAGAATTCAAGAACCGTGAGTTGGATTTAAAAATGCTAGAATTGGAAAAAGAAAAATTATTGAAAAAACTTCAATTTGAAAAGGAGGAAGACTTTTTAAAGTTTGAAATTTAGATGAGTCTTTCCTCTCATCAGGAATTTATTTATCTTTGTATTTTAAAATTTTTAAGTCCAATTACTATTGAGAGGAATATTTATTTAATATGGTTATTGATCTCTTTACATTTCTGCTATCTCCTGTCACTAAAAGCGTTATGTAAATACTGATATTAAAAAAACATTTATTTAGTATAGAATAATTTTATGTAATTTAAAAACAGACAAATTCATTGAAATAAATTAAAGAAAACATTAATGCGTGTATGGTTTCCCTTTTAATTTCTCCACTATTGTTGGGTATATGGTCATCATTTTCAATAAAATCTTCTGTAGTGGTTGACGGATCTGAAAAGTCGTCGAACGAAGTGAAGCCATTATTAATTAAAATAAATATATTTGTATTCTGCTTAAGCTTAAGGCTTCCAAAACAATGATTTACTCTAACCCGCTGTTTGCTGTGCCGTACATTAAAAGCAAGTAGCTTCTGTAAGGGGTTATTAACGTTCTAGATAAAGGGTATGTCGACTCCTCAGCAATCCATCGATGCATTTTGCTTAAAGATTGAGTTATTTCGTCATACTATATACGGGCGTTATGCAAGCTCTCATGGTGACTAACCACAACATGTCGAAATACTCGTTTATAGACCCAAACTAATTGTGTTTTTATTCAATATATGTAGTTTCTGGAGAAGTATGATGTATGGTCTTCGATTGGCGATTCCGCTAATTTAATCTTGGTTGTATCAGTATATCCAATACAAGACGGCAACTCATCAAAGGTATCCGATACTATTTTCGATCGTTTATTCTTATCGGGCGAATCCTTGTGTTATTATCGATATAGTTTCACCATCTCCCACTTCGAAAATTATCACTGTTTTTCTACATGCTCCGCTTTCTCCCTACGAACCCAATGGAAACAGTGTGATTGTTAATTGAAATTCGACAGAAAATTGCTTACACGGGTGCGCTTTGTTGAATATCTCATTGTTTTTTATTAAATCAAACAKCATCTATCTACTCTTAACATTTGGCGGAATCGATCTTCGTCTAGTGTTGTCAAAATATTATTTCGCCAAATTTCTGACTTAGGTATTGTCCTGTAAATTCCTCGACGACATTCCATAACAACAGGTATACTGTAACGAAGCTTTTTTGCTGCCCCTGCTTCTTACAAGTATAAATTGCTGAGGTATACTCGMSGTGTCCAGGGTTCGTTACAATGAATTTGTAAATACTGGGGCTCTTCTGCGAATCGTACTTTATTTTATTTAACTTATATATTTTAGTTAAAGCTACCAAATTGTCTCCTGCGTTTTACTGTCGTCACCCGAGGAGAGTGCTGTCAGGGTAACGGTTCCGTGTGGTCCGTTAGAACAATACCGCTTCCCGCTCTGCTGTGCTCCTGGGTGCTAGACGACTTGCTTTTCTGTTCCACGACAATCACGCTCGGCTACTTCTACCGGCGCCCGCGTGGGCTGGCGTATACGTTGACCATCGCGTGCTACGACGACTATGCCTGGCTACTTCAGCAGGCACTCGTGTAGGCTTCAATAACGCTGCCCACGTTACACTCGCATGCTACTCTGGTGATGTCCTGTTCGACCACCTTTGCCGCGTAAAGATACCGGATCACGGAAGACTGCGTCAGCGATCGCGATGTTAAAGGTTGATTTGGTCAGAGGATAAACTCCCTACCAAGTTCACCCTTAACAGATGGCGTTTACAAGTCAGAGTACCAAGACTAGCTAGAGGATTAACTCACTGCGTAGTCTGATGCTGAACGTGTATACGTTGTCACAGTTCCGTGCTGACTCCTGATCATCGGCCATCTAACTCCCCACCAAGCCTGTGCTGCGTGTTAACACATTCGCAACATGTTGCTGGTAGTGGCGTGGTTTTACCGCTGCTTGTCTGATTTCTCCATCTCCGCGGTTATCCCGTTGTATTGCTTGCGTGGAGTGTTTTTACTGCATTCGTGTTGTTTCAGCTTCTTGTGTTTCTAGAAGTGGCGTGGTTTTCCCGTTGTGTTGTGAACAATAGGGTGGGCCTTTATGGGATGTGTGGACTAAATTCTGCATAGATATTTAGTTCTCACAATACTTTCCTCTTTTTTCAGCATGTGAAGCAAATGTCCCATCAGAGTAGCACTTACTTTTGTCGAAGAATGGCAATGGCTACCCAATTGGCGTATAAATATTAGTGAGCAAAAATGAAAGTAGGATCAGAAACGTGTCGGACAGTTAAAATAAACAATGTCCTAGTACCTCAAGCGAATGAGGTAACTTATCTTGGGGCTCACCTGGATCGAAGACTCACGAKGCGAAAACATATAATGAATGAAATAACTTGTATTAGGTTTAGAGCATCAAATGTAAATTGGCTTTAAAAAAAAATTATAAACTTAGCCTAAACTACAATGTCCTGTTATATAATTCAATCATAAATCCAATAAGGATGAATGGCATTCAACTCCGGGGTACGACCTGTGCAACCAACATTGATTTAATACAAATGTTCCAATCCAAATTGCTTAGAACAATCACGGGTTCACCATGGTACCTTCACAATGAAAACATTCAGAATCTTCTTCTTCTTGATATTCCTGTGGTAAAGAAGGATATAGAGGACAGCAGAATGAAATACATTTCTAAACGTCGTGAAGATCCAAACCCATTGGCAAACGCCTTGGTAAATTCCTGCAATCAAACACGTTTAAAAAGAAATGATCTAGCACCCTACTAAAGAACAACATTCTAACAAAAATGCTCAACCACATTCTTGAGCGTCTTTAGATTTAAATATATTTTTGAAAACTTATGGTTAGGTTTTACCAAGCAGGTAGGTACTATAAATAAAGAAATGTTAAAAAAAAATAATTTCAATTTGTTTGAAGAATTGCTTCCAAACAATGTTTTTCTTCACCGATCAGTTGTGAATTAATGATCTTTGCAAAAGTTGCAAAGAAACCACAAAAAAACAGTTCACTGTTGATCGTAAAAATTTGCAATTGAATAATTTGCAGACTCAGATGCACAAGGTTTTGAATTACCATCATACGTATGTATATGAGGTCCGAAATGAATATCTAATTGTCACAAGAAAATTGGACTGATTGAAGCAAAATCATTAAATCGTTCCAATTTTGCAATACTGTCCGACACTCGAAGTGTAACCAACTTCAGACCGTTCGCGCAGTTGTCGCACTGAAATCAGCTGCTTATAAATTTGCTGAATGACAGTTCGGAGTATAGTACACAAGTGTACAAAAATGTTTTGCGAGGAGTGAACGAAAAAAAGTGATCAGCGATGGAATTCAAACGTAATATTGTGATTGCTTTAAATTTAGCTGGAAAATCACAGCCAGCAATTGTTCGTGAGCTCAAACACCTCCATGTGAATAAAGTTTTTGTTTATCGCACCATCACTCGTTACAATGATACTGGTAGCATCGCAAAACGGCATGGAGGTGGTCATCAATGTCACGTGAGATTGTTCGGAAAGTCAAGAAGAGACTTGAGCGAAATCCACAACGAAGTGATAATGAAGTGGCTAAAGAGCGGTGAAATTCCAAACATTGTGTTTGCTGACGAAATTTTTTTTCAAGTGAGCAATTCGAAAACTATCAAAACGATAGGCCATAGTTAAGGCAAAAGGTGGTCATATCGAGCAAAAGTGAACTGGTCCTGAATTTGTGATTACCATAGCCTGAGTTTATGGCTGTTTTAATTGGTTACACTTTGAGTGCCGGACCTTGTATTATGTTTTAATAATAATATGTTTTGTTTTAATAATTATTTAGCCCCCATATACCTAATACGAAGATAATCGATTTTCCGGATGATTTGTACCGCATATATCGCCCAATATGTGAGTTATCTCAATGAAGATGTATATATATAAAATTGTATATATAAAATTGCTTGATTCCTGCAAGTTGCAAGAGTATAAAATGTTGAGTTGCACTCGAACTTAGCCCGTCCGTACTTGTTTATAAATTTATTTATACCTATTAAGTAAAATAATAAATACGACAAAGCGTCACAACATTGTGTTGTTGGTAGAAAATCCGAGCTGTTCCGAAAAATACAAACCAACGAACGCCGATTTTCAAAGCTTCCTTTGCCGCTCGAACAGCTTCGCCGCACATAGGAGCATTTTCCTTTATAAACCGGACAAAAGTGAGAATTACAAACTCCAGCGATGCTACTCAAAATTGATTTTTTTGGGTACCTACGTAATCGTTCTGCAATAAACCGATTGAATTATTGACCTTCAGCGACTATATTGCCTCCCAAGTAGTCGGAAAATAGACTTCGTTTAGTACGCAAGTCCTTATTCGCGATACTCTTTATTGTTCTTTTTTATTGATTCTTTACAATATGGTATGTATATACATATTATTAATATAAAGATTAATTTAGTTAATGTGTTATTTTATTTTTTTCCGGAAAACAATGAATCATCAAGAAAACTAAAAAAAAATTTTAATTTTTTAGAAATAAGTATTTTTTTTATAGTGTCGGTTGAGGTGGGCTATAACTTATTTTACTAAACTACAAGGTTTCTACTTAACATACAAGCATTTTCCCCATCTTAATAACTTTATTTGATTTTTACATATATATACCTTTATCGTAGTAGTACTGTAAGATATGTCGTATTTTCTCTTTATGTTGCTCCATGTTTGCGACGCTATAACTTACGAACGACCTTAAAGAAACGACAGTCAATAATACGCGTGTTAGCGCGTGAATGAGCTTTCCAAAAAGGTATAGCATGACCCGATGCGACGAATAAAACTAGAACTACGCGCCCTCAGCGCCAACTAGCGAAAATTCCGAGAGACTTTTTTGACAGCCAATAGCAGCCAAATTGGCGAAGCCCATATGTAGTAAAGTATACAACAAAACGGTTTCATTCATAAACGCAGGTGCATATTCCAAAAGCGATCTTGCTTCATTCATAAAAACAGACGATGGCAAAAGCTAAAAATCATAATTTGAACAACTTTGATGTTTGTTCTAAGAACGAAGTGAGAAAAGTGGCAACATAGTTGTTGTCGATTTACAATATTTGTCAATTTTCCGTGGCTCGAAAAAATCAGCGTCGATATGCATGCAAGCTCACACATATATATACATATTTACGCTAGTTTGTAGGCGAAGCCGTTACAGCGGCAAAGGAAGCGGTAACAATCGGCTATCATTTGTTAGTTTCTTTTGGCACAGCTCGGATTTTCTACCGACAACACAATGTTGTGGCGCTTTGTCGTCACGTCAGTACTTCGACATATTGACACTTTGGCAAAACGTGAGTTTTGGCTTTTGTAAACATACAGACAAATGTGGCAAAGAAATAAAATATTTATGTACTATATATGCCACGGAAATTCTATTGCTACAAATATGGCAATTATGTATAACGAAATAATGCGGATATGCATAATTTATGAAGGACATTAATTTTTTTTTTTGAAGAAATGAAAGGAATGACCCAAGACGTGTTTATATGAGCACATTTAAGTTTTTATAATAGTCGAAATTAATATAATTTTTGAAATAATAATTTATTTAAAATTATCTTATTTGAATTTTCACGATTTTGTTAACAATGTCGAATTGTTAATGATTGTCGGAAAACAATGGTTCATATCATACCAAATAATCACGCATATTGACTCAGAGAATACTTTTTCACATTCTCTGTGTGACTTTGTATATTTTTCTTCAAAGCATTTCTCTTTATTCATTCTCTCATGAATTCAAGTCGTTTTACATACATATGCTAAAAAGCAGCGAGAATGGTGAATTCCTTAGTAGAATTCTATCAGTTCTGTTAACCGTCAAATCGAACATCATACAGAATTCCATTTGCACCTTCTCTATGGTTTTATATTTTTGAACTTATGTGTAGGTGACTAGGGTGTAGGTGGGCCATATAACTATTACCAAGATTTTCGAAGATCCACTTGACTTTGCTCCATATGATAGGTGATTGTATGGTAAGGTACCTTAATGAAACCCAGGGAATGTTTTTTTTAGTATGTGGCATATAAATAGTATGTGGAATGAGCTACAATAGATGAAATATGGTCGATACTACCCCCTACTCAAATATATTCAATATAAAACGTTCGGTTGCACCCGAAATCCAGTCTTCCTTACTCGTTTTATTTTAATATATTGCATTATTATATTAAATCATGCATTTTAATTCATTTTCATTCATAAAATCATTTTAAATAATTGTGTCCGGTTTTGAGACTAAATGCTCCTATGTGCGCCGGTACGATTCCCATTACCTTGGCGGTCAGGTAAAAAACGGAAATATGCAAAAATAATGTTGCTAACTCTTATATTTATTAAAATATTCCCGATAAAAAATTCTCTATTTCACATTGCATATTTAAATATACACTCTAAATAGTTAACTCTCATTTTGCTATTTTTTGGCTAAATTTATTAATTTAAAAGTCAATTAGCAGTCTCATCGTTGAAAAGGTTAGATTGTTTACGATTATGAGGAAAATAAGTGTTGCCACACCTTAAACATCAAATATGAAGATTTGTTTAACGACACCGGTTTCTTTGTTTGTATTTGGGCCTGATTATTTTGTTTTATTAACTATAAAAAAATTCTTTCCAATATTTTTTAAGCTGTAATTGAGCATGTAAAGTATTCTTTTCGATGTTTGGCGGCCTTCGGCAGCGCTGGTCGAGCCAATACCCAGATGATTGCAATACATTTGCGTAATACTCCTTTAAAAAAATAATTCTGATCGGGCCAATGCCTGGGATAACGTAAGTGTTTTATTCTTCTTCTTGATTGGCGCAGTCACCGCTTACGCGATTATAGCCGAGTTAACAACCGCGCGCCAGTCGTTTCTTCTTTTCGCTACGTGGCGCCAATTAGA
>NW_017537131.1:125259-129319 GCF_001853355.1 Bactrocera latifrons
CGGACAGCATGACCTAGCCAGCGTAGCCGCTGTATTTTAATTCGCTGAACTATGTCAATGTCGTCGTATATCTCGTACAGCTCATCGTTCCATCGAATGCGATATTCGCCGTTGCCAACGCGCAAAGGACCATAAATCTTTCGCAGAACTTTTCTCTCGCAAACTCGCAACGTCGACTCATCCGTTTTTGACATCGTCCAAGTCTCTGCACCATATAGCAAGACTGGAATTATGAGTGACTTATAGAGTTYGGTTTTTGTTTGTCGAAATAGGACTTTGCTCCTCAATTGCCTACTCAGTCCGAAGTAGCACCTGTTGGCAAGAGTTATCCTGCGTTGGATTTCTAGGCTGACATTGTTGGTAGTGTTTACGCTGGTTCCAAGATAAACGAAATTATCTACAAATTCAAAGCTATGAGTGTCAACAGTGACGTGAGTGCCAAGTCGCGAGTGCGACGACTGTTTGTTTCTCGAGGATGGAGTCGTGTGTAGAAGTTCACGCAAGTGAGGAAAGTTCTCTGATCGCCATTCATTTGGGAGTGGACAGAAACGATTCTTTTACATATGACTCAAGCAGCTCACGACTTTCGGTCCTTGACCAAGTATCCTCTGGGTAGCTTAAGAACATCCGTTTGAAGGCGAGCTAAAGTGAGAAGGCGAAACATTCCCTACATAGGGTTGTGCGCTGGGTTTGGGACCCGCCATGCAAAAAAATCGCCCCAACGAAAACGCAAGTATTTGATTACCTAATGTCATTTTACTGAGTTATTTATCAAATTGAAATAAGAAAATATCCATATGCATGAAAAGTTATTTTATACTCATCTGAAATTGAAATGTAGTTTATAGATACACTTGTTTTTAATAGAACTAAGATTGCTAAATAAAGAAAGAGGAATTATAACGAATTGCTCATATTTGCTCACTATCATATCGCAGCGCTCCATTTCAAATTTTGGGAGTTTTTGAGCTATATAGTCGAATATCTCGTAAACTAAGCATTTACGCTGATTTATGCGAGACATGGCAAATATTTTAGATTTAGCAAAAATCTTAAATCGACGTGAACTATGTATGTTGTCAGTTTTGTCATTCTTTTCTGGGTTTTGTGAGTTTAAGAGGTTGTCAGTTTTCCAGCGAATCAGAAAGTTGTTCAATTTATGATTTTTAGCTTTTGTCATCGTCCCAAAAAGACGCTTGTAGGCAAAGGCATGCTCGGGGAGATGTTACGTCTGTTTTTATGAATAAAGCGGGGTCGCTTGTTGAATGGGCGCCTCATGTTATGTAAAAAAACTTTTTTGTTGAAAGATTTACTACATTTGGGCTTCGCCAATTTATGCTATTTGAGACGATTGTTGCGTTTGTAGAACAATGTTTCAAGTTTTTATTGCTGACATAATCACATGGGTACATACATATATGTATATTTATATTTAGTATTTGTTCGGCAATGTACGAGTATAAGTTATTTTATTATTGATGTGTAGACATTGGGAGTGTGTTGAGTCAGCGAATTCCACAGTTTTTGCTGTTGAGATTGGGTGACTATGTTCTGCATTGTCTGGTCGGATATTATGTAGACAATGCAAACTGAGTTATTTTACTAGCAGCGTTTTGAGTTAACTATTCTCTTTCTAAGTGAGGAACCTTAGCGATCTTTTAAGTTACCTTTTTTACCAAGACTTCTATTGCCCTTTCGGCAGTATGTTTTTTGCATGTTATCAAAGCAAACCTCAACAATACTAGGAAAATGACTGTTCTCGTTATAACTATAAAGTTTTAGAATTGACTTCTTCTAGAAGAACACTTATTATTCAAAAATTATTTTCTGTGCTGTTGGAGTTAAAGGTGTACAAGGAAAAGTGTGTGGTATTCAGTACCATTTATTTTTACTGACTGAGCAAAAGTTAACAAATAGGTTTTGCTGACGGTTCTGATTGCCAAGGTGATCTCTCTTTCAGCCGCGATATTATCAATAATAACGACGCCATCTTCAATTTCGTTAATGCCCTTATTATGATTGCCGGAAGTTGAGCAGTTCGCCACTGTTCCCGTAATGAGCTGTTGACCGCAAGTGGTACTTTTTAGAATTTTGCAAAATGTACCAAAAGTTAATTTTTTGCATTTCACGGCATATGCATTATTTCCGCATTCAGCAATGGTATTAGTTTCTCCAAAATGTAGTATTTGTCCACTATGCGACCCGGCGTTAATTTTCTTACAAACTATCTTAGGTATAGTATACTTTATAGCAAAATACCAATTGTCACTGTTTTGTAAAACTTTACTTTTATATATTCCTAATATTTCTATTATAATTACGTTGGTAGAGTACTCGTCAATAAGTGTATTTAAATCATTATTGTCGAGTTGTATAGGGCTAATTAAATTAATTTTGGCTAATGTTATAGAAATTGTGACGCTTGTAAGTCGAGAGTTACTATTCTATTTCCTACAATATTATTTCGTAAAAGTGATCTGTATATATTTTTTCTTTTTTAGTTGTAGCAATTTTTTTTTTTTTTTCTGTTATTTCTCATATCTTCTGTAGTACGAGTATTTATCCTATACTGTTTGTTGTTGGAGTCAACGAGCATATCCTAGTCTCTGGAAGTCATCAGTATAAATGTTCAACTGGTTTACTCCATATAGATAATTTCTTAATTCGTTAAGTGTCCATACTATTCTATTGTTCTTTTTTTTCTCTAAGAGTTGTCGATATCATGGTTATTGGTTTCGTTTCCTGTGAAAGCACATCTCCTAAAACTTTGAGGAAGCATAGGTTGTCAAATCAAACGATTTAGTGAAATCAGGATACGTTAATGCAGGGATGGGCACGTGTTTAGCCCGCAAAGTTAGCAAAGTGTGCATGAGGGCTAGATGAGGGGAATATCAGTTTACGGAGGGGAGGGCACAAGAAGTTGCGAAAAAAATCAATTACATTCCTCCGTAACACAATGTTCATCGCAGAGGGGTTCCGGCCAGAGATAAAGAGAAGTTTAACTCACTTCCAGTGAGAGAGCAATTGCTAAACGTCAAAACCTACTGAACTTTGACAGGTAATCGAGATTTCAATCTGGACATCGCTCGTTTCCAATTGATAAACGTCAAAACCTACTGAACTTTGACAGCTAATCGAGTTCAGTAGGTTTTGACGTTTATCAATTGGAAACGAGCGATGTCCAGATGGAAATCTTACCAAAAAATATGTAAATGGAGAGATTTGTTGCATCGTTCAAGACCACTTATAAAAAATGTAAAACAATGAAAATTAAATAAATTTGTGAAACTTAAAGGTATTTGATGAAACGTTTTGTAATTTGAAGCATCATAGTATTATTTTCAATAGAAAATGATTAAAAACATTTAATGATTGAGAGCTGACAAGCTTAAATCCTTTTGTTGGATATTCAAAGGTCAAAAGTCAGTTGTTTTAATATACTTTAAAAAGATTTAAATAGTTTCTCCATTTAATAAATAACTACTGTATAGTAATTGTTATTCGTACTAAATGTTTGGTGTTTTAATTTAAAATTCCCAAAAATTGCTATTTTGKTCGATCTGGCCATAATGGAAAATGTTATACAAAACGCTTATTTTGAGGCGCTCTCACACTGGAATAAGTTGAACATCCCTTTATTCCTGGTTCCGGCAATACTGACATTGTACACAAATTAAAGAGCGGAAGTTTACTTCATATCGGAATTGTACAGTTATGTGAACAAAAAGAGGTAAACATAATTTGCAGATTTTAGAGTTTCGCATTAATATTTCTTTTTATTAATCTGTGTATGGTGGGAAATTCTAATCAGTATTAGGAAAAAATTATGTAAGTTATACTTGTACCTAAAAACAATTTTATTTAATAAGAAAACAGCATACCACTGTACATGAGATAGAACAGTTAATGGTGGTGATGCCAGTTGTAAAAATTCAGTTTAGCTACAACTGGGAAAACTTTTCTCAAGTTGTGGGCATTTATACGTACATATGCAAGGTAAGTTTTATTTATTTATTTATTTATAAAACGTGAAACAATAATACAATTACTTTTCCACGAA
>NW_017537131.1:134675-139132 GCF_001853355.1 Bactrocera latifrons
TTCTATATCACAGAAGAGTTGCTGGACCTAATACCTATAACAGGAACTACAACAGGAGAAGACATTTTTAATGCCGTTATGAATTGCGCTGCTGATATGGGACTGGAGCAAAGTGCATAGTGTGGCGGCAGATGGTGCTAAATCAATTACGGTGCACAAAAGTGGATTTATAGGCAGGCTTAAAAGCAAATTTAGTGTAGAAAAGTATAAGGACTTCATTGCGGTACATTGCTTGGTACATCAGAAAGCCCTATGTGCCAAGTCGTTATCTTTTGCACATGTAATTAATGTTGTCGTTAAATGTGTCAATTTAGTGAGATCTCATGGCCTCAATTATCGTCAGTTTAAAGAATTTCTTGAAAGTATGGAGTGTGATTATGAGAACATACCATATTACACAGAAACATGATGGTTAAGTCGTGGGAAAACACTTTCATGATTTTACGATTTGAGGTTATCAATTTCGAACTTCTGGTAATGAATTGTGTACATCCTAATCGGATATACATATGTATATTCTAGGTTGTCAAAAAAGTTTTGCGGTATTGTCGCTAGTTGGCGCTGAGAGCGCGTAGTTCTAGTTTTATTCGTCGCATCGGGTCACGCTATACCTTTTTGGAAAGCTCATTTCACGATTAATTGATTTGATTGATTGTCGTTTCTTTTAAGTCGCTCGTGAGTTATAGCGTCGCAAACATGGAGCAAAATAAAGAGAAAATACGGCATATTTTACAGTACCACTACGATAAAGGTAAAAATGCAAGATGTGTATAAGAGACAGACACTCGATTCACTTGTTTAGAAAACACTTGTAGGAAAAACGAATTATAAAACAGAGATTTTCTAAGTAAACACGTGCACGTAAGACGGATGTGTACTGAGCGAAATATGCAAAAGATAAGCCGAAACACGTCTACACAGAGCGAGCTTTAGTCGATGACTGTAAGTTTTATATATCTGCATATATAAAAAATAAAAGATACTTGTGACCATAATATAAGTTTTGTTTAAACATATTGCAGCTCTATTTCGTGAAAATGCTTATATAAATATATTGAGGTTTTTCTCTATAATTGTTCTGTTAAATATTAAACATCTAAGTTGAATCTGGAAATGTATTGAAATAATAACACGCGCTATAGAAAAGGAACACATATTTTCAAAAATATAAGAAATCATCAAATAAAACTATATTTGCGCGGTATGGCATTATTGATTGAGGGTAGCTAAGCACACAAATTGAATACAAACACTTAATGGCAGAAACATCGTATTCCGCTTCTCCCTCCGCTACGAGCGGCAAGGGTTTTGTTCTCGTTTTCATGCGAACAATGTTGCCATTACTCAATACGCATTTGTAGTTTTCGACACATCTAACTTTTCAACTATAATTTTTCATAATATAAAATATCAAAACTGAAATCAAACTATTAAATCTAGTTTATATATTTATAAATAATACCATCCGATTCTGATTTTGAGTTAGTTTAAGAAAATTTAAAATATATTGAAGACAATTTTTATAATTAATACAGTTGGAAATTCTACTCTACATTGTTAGGTAATTACGCTGTTGGGTAATTATTTACATTGCGCTCTCATAAGATTCATTTATGTTTATGCGTTTGAAGAAACAGTGAAGAACCTGAAATTATTATAATTTAAATCTGATTTAAAAAGAAAAATTAATCCATTTAATGTGGAATGGAAAGAAAAGTGTTTATGTAACAAAAGCTATGGTAGCATACAATGTCTGCTATGTAAAAAACATGTTCGGATGAAATAATACGATATTCAAAGGCATTATGAAGCGCAACACGAAGAATATGATAGGTATACTGGTGAATCCCGTACCAAGTTTTTTATGAAGTCGTTAGACAACATTAAAGCAGAGGTTTGTAGGTTATTAAGTTGTTTCAAATATGGTATTATCTGGAATATTGTACTTTTAGGAGTGTTCTGTTGATAGTAACGGTGYAATCTATGCGATTGCACTTAAAATGGTATTAGGTAACCATCCATTTTCCGATGGAGATTTCATTAAAGAATTCATTTTGGAAGCAGCTGGGACTTTAACTAAAGAACATCTTCCGAAGTATCAAAAAATCTGCTTATCGCTGCGAACTATTGCACGAAGAGTACGGGATATGGCATGTGATAGTGAAAGGCAGTTAAAGAACCGAATTTCTACCTTTACTTTTGTATCTTTGGCTCTAGACGAGAGTACGGATGTAAACGATATGGCACATTTGGCTGTGTTCATTCGGGGCACAGATATTGAGTTCTATATCACAGAAGAGTTGCTGGACCTAATACCTATAACAGGAACTACAACAGGAGAAGACATTTTTAATGCCGTTATGAATTGCGCTGCTGATATGGGACTGGAGCAAAGTGCATAGTGTGGCGGCAGATGGTGCTAAATCAATTACGGTGCACAAAAGTGGATTTATAGGCAGGCTTAAAAGCAAATTTAGTGTAGAAAAGTATAAGGACTTCATTGCGGTACATTGCTTGGTACATCAGAAAGCCCTATGTGCCAAGTCGTTATCTTTTGCACATGTAATTAATGTTGTCGTTAAATGTGTCAATTTAGTGAGATCTCATGGCCTCAATTATCGTCAGTTTAAAGAATTTCTTGAAAGTATGGAGTGTGATTATGAGAACATACCATATTACACAGAAACATGATGGTTAAGTCGTGGGAAAACACTTTCATGATTTTACGATTTGAGGTTATCAATTTCGAACTTCTGGTAATGAATTGTGTACATCCTAATCGGATATACATATGTATATTCTAGGTTGTCAAAAAAGTTTTGCGGTATTGTCGCTAGTTGGCGCTGAGAGCGCGTAGTTCTAGTTTTATTCGTCGCATCGGGTCACGCTATACCTTTTTGGAAAGCTCATTTCACGATTAATTGATTTGATTGATTGTCGTTTCTTTTAAGTCGCTCGTGAGTTATAGCGTCGCAAACATGGAGCAAAATAAAGAGAAAATACGGCATATTTTACAGTACCACTACGATAAAGGTAAAAATGCATTTCAAGCCGCCAATAAAATTTGTGCAGTTTATGGACCCGATACAGTTTCCATTTCCACCGCACAACAATGGTTTCAACGTTTTCGTTCTGGTGTAGAGGTGGTCGAATTGCGATAAAATCGCTGAATTGGTCGAAAGAGACCGGCATTGTATCAGCCGTAGCATCGGTCAAGAGCTGGGCATGAGTCATCAAAAAATATTTTATGAACAATTGAAAATTCAATAAAAATATCGCAAGACTTTTTACAACCTATTAATATATTCTTTTGATTTTATTTATAGGAATTCAAAAATAAAACATTTCAAATATTGCACGACCCAAATTGTATAGCGGATTTAGCCTTTTTAGCTGATATTACGGAACATCTTAATAATTTCAATTTGTTATTGCCAGGAAAGCAAGGAAATTTTCGACATGAGTGACGCAATCAAAAATTTTAAAAGGAAGCTTGATCTTTGGAAAGAGCAGTTGGCACCAAGCAATTTTTGTTTTTTTTTCCTCATCTATGGACATTAGGTGAAAATCATACGTTGAAAAGTATTGTTGTGAGGTTTCAAATTTATTAGTTGAATTCTGTGAAAGATTTACAGTGTTAAGCACACTTCAAGAAAGTTTTGACATTTTCTGCGTTTCACCATAGCTAGCTTAGAAGGAGAAACTTTAACAGTGGCGCGTGAACAGAGCAGAGCATTCAATGAAAATTATGCTCAGAAACATGATTTGCTATTACAGACGTATGTTAGCCTTTTGCATATAATTCTCTACGTTTACATGCAGTCATATTAATTGATACGATTATCATTTTGGGTATTTCTATGAATATATGCATAATTTATAACATTCTCATTGAATTATGCTATTTTCAAAACAATATTTGTAGTTAATGTGAGAGTTATTTATAATGAGTAAGAGTTATTTATTAAATATTTCTTATGTTTGAGAATATATTATAATTTCATATATGAATATGTTTGTAAATATAATATAGTACATATGTATATGTATATGAGATACTGTCATAATATCATAAAAACTTAATATATTACAACAATATATTATATCATTTAATTTTCATATGCATCTACATATCACCGCATAATTACATACACATTTAAGTACAATTCAAATTCAAATAGTAATATTATCATTTATCAGTAAAAAGTGTGCGCGCACTGCTCTATATGTACATGCATATGTGTACGACATTGCCTAACAAATAATACATACACAAACCAACATACAACCCTGTAGTTCGGCTGGTGTCAAGCGATTACCAGAGCGCGAATTCTACTAGCGATTTCATGCATTACCGCTAGTTAGTCTTTTCGCTAATGATATGTAATGCAACGAGGCATCGAATCTGAAAAAAACCCACCCCTAAAAAACGAAACTCAATACGTATATGAAATTGC
>NW_017537131.1:140807-142225 GCF_001853355.1 Bactrocera latifrons
AGTCAAATAACATTGCGAGTAATCGGGCTGGAACTGGTTCTAATGATTAGGAATTAGTCATATCGTTAGTTCTTCCCCGATACACACACGACATACATACTTATATGCGTTCAGCATCAGCAGCGTCACAAATCAATATGGCAGCCAATTCGATGCCCAAATTTGTAGAAAAACACACAACAACAATATTTTCATTCATGAACGCAAGCGCACTTTCAACAAGCAAACTTGCTTCATTTATAAAAACAAACACCATTACATCTCCCCGAGCATGCCTTTGCCAACAAGCGTCGACGTTGGTAAAAGCTAAAAATCATAAATTGAACAATTTCTAATATTTGTATGAGAAGGAAAAAGCGACAACCCCGCAAATATAAGTATAGAATAAAATTGACAACATAGTTTATTTGTCGATAATAAAGTCAAGAAATCTGCCAAAGAAAATATTCAATATTCCTCTGATTTATGTGTACGCTAAATGACCGTTAAGTAGTGTTCCGCTTAAATGAAAACCATTCCTCTTAACTGCCCATATCTTGCTGCATCTCACGGTTCTTTTTTGAAGTACATTGAAATTATTGTTTTATGTACCACTCGCTTAAGTATCCGCTCCCGCTTATGTGCCATATTATATTTTTATTTTTAACAAAGCACAAAAATCTGTATCTTTGATTGTGCCACATAACCGGGATTGACAGTATTTGTCCATGAATGTAAAAAATATTTGTACGCGGCTTGCAAAGTTCTGCGTCAATATGTATGCAAGCTCATACAGAAACATACATATTAACGCTGGTTTGTCCTTGAAGCTGCTACAGCGGTAAGGRAAGCAGTGGCAATTGGCGATCGTTCGTTTATGTTTTCGGTACAACTCGGATTTTCTATCAACAAAACAATGTTGTGATGCTTTGTTATCACGTCAGCCCTTCGACACATTGACTCTTTGAAAAAACTTGAGCTTCAACCATTGGTTGCCCGTGAAACGAAGATTTCGCATGAAGAAATAAGTCTACACATTTTCATACAAAGTTGTGGGTAGACAAACTTGCAAACATTATGCGCATGGTTCTTTTCGTTTACATGCACACATAATTACATACATATGTACGTGAATATGTGGGACCGCTTCGTCTTTTAACATGTTATCAAAACTTTTAAAGACCTGCAAATAAATATGTATGTACATATGTATGTGTGTATGTATATAAATTATATGCAGTCGTTTGCGCATTTTTTTTTTTTTTATGGATACGCCAAAGGTGGGTGTAAATCTTCAAAAGATATTGTTGGCCCGTACCAACAATTATGCCCGATTCGCATACAGCGCATACGTGCTAAAGCACCCCCTTGCCCACAAACCTGTGTTTCCCTGCGGAACTACCTATAGGCTTTCCTTCGCAGGGCAGGTATTGTTTAAG
>NW_017537131.1:150930-163115 GCF_001853355.1 Bactrocera latifrons
GTGTTTTCCCTCCTTTCACAGGGATTTGGATTGGTAGCACGCTCAGAGGCCGCTAGCTCATATAGTGAGGTTATCCGTCCTATTGTGTCCCTCATGGCCTGATGGATAGACCGTCTCTTTCCATCCTCAAGCATAGTAACCAGATTGCCAATCTGTTCGCCGAGTTGATAGAAGGCTGGCATATTTCCRCCTGTAATGGGTTTCCTTGCCATAGGGGTTACATTTTGTTGCTTGTCTTGTGCAACACCCGCTGCTGTGCTGCTTTCGTGGTTGGTATGTAGTGGCGGTRTTCRCATTACATTTGAGCTTCGCCTAAAGGCCATGTGCTCATTTACATTTTCAAGTTCCGCTTCCGTGATGTTATAAATATSGTTTGTGGTGTCCATTTAGTTGGGTCCSCCCTCAAGGCCGCTATCTCTGCTCGCTATGTGCAATCGCCGTGATGATCCCGTGGTTATCTTTGCAATGCAGGGAGGCCACGCAAGGGTTGACGTAGGTCCTTATGGGTACATACGTTCAGGGCCAGATCAGCGTTAATCSGGAGCAAGRCTCAACCGAAATTGCAGCGCCAACTCAATGACGGCAAGCATCGAACGTACCTTGAGGCCTTGCCGGGGTTTTAGTGGGACGGAAGGCAGACGTAACATTAGCCGGTGAGCCATTTCGGCAAGATTTCACTCCGCTTACTAAAGTCACCGAATGCTAGGTCTGTCAGCTCCAATGTRTAAATTTTSWGAACCGTTTCCAGTAGATTTTCACCAGAGTCTTACTGGGCTTAGAATCTGGTATCCATTTTAAAAGAGTTATTCTAGTTTCCGGATGTTGTTGGTTGTTTCAGCCGCTCCTGACATGGAGGCAGACGCTGCCCAGTGAGCCGCTCAATCTGAGTCCGACGCTCCCGGGATTTTTCCTTGTTTGACACGTAGTTTTGGGCGGTGTCGGTTCGCCCCATCACAGAGACTTCGTCGGGTAGATATAACCTTTTAAGCTATACCCTCCATCCCTGCTGCTTTGGTCGGGGACTGCTTATTGGTTATTCGCAGCTAACCTTCATATCTGGAGGCCGTTCAACTATCCGCCACCTGCTGACCTCCACAGTAGCCCAAGCTAGCCCTGTGCGTTTGCGCATTGTAAATATACGAATCTGTAAGCATACATTTCTAAACATTGAAATTAACATATTTTTTCCCATTGGTTCTAACAACTACTCAGTTCTGTTATTGTCGTACCCTGATGTTAAGTAGTGAAACGTGCTAATAATTTTCTGTGGTGAAATGCACTCATCCAAAACAGTAAATATCCCAAAATTGAAATATCCCTAAATTTTTGACATCGTGAACCTTCTCTATAAATATACGTTCTCTGCTTTTTGCTTCGAAAATTATATCTATATTTGGAAGCACCTACACTTGTGAACAATTTTTTTCAATAAAGAAATTAAACAAATATAAAATAAGAAGTAGGTTATCTGATTTAAATTTTGGTACAATAATGCGCGTAGCTACAGCAAATTATATTAATCCAAACATAGAATTTATTATGTCAAATAAACTAAATTAAATTCTGTTATATAGACCTATGAAAAAATTATTACTAAAACAAAATTTTACAGTTATTACCCACAGTGCAACTTCATCTAGCAAAATGCCACTGAGGGCTAATAAGCCCCCCTCTGCGTTAATATGACATCCTATGAAGACAGAATTGCTTTAAGTTTGTTAAAGGTGTCGTCACCTTCTTGTGTTAATTGGACTTGAATTTTTTTTGACTGGCATTTACTAGCAAAGTCTCTGATAAAACATCTGTAATAACTTGCTAATTTCAAAAACGATCGAAGTCAGCGACGTTCATAGCATTTTATACCGTTGACCTCTTCAGGGCTTGTTTTTATACCACTTCTTAATACGACAAAGCCTAAATGCTATAAGTCTTTTTTAAAAAGCTCTTTATTTACACGGGGGCAAGAAAAATAGACTTTTATTTTGGAATAACATTTAATTTAATTTAATTAATAAAAATAATGTTGACATTTTTTATTTAACAATAAAATAATCAAAATGTACTCGCATGCGAAGGTACGATTAAAACCCACGGAACAATATTCCAAAGCTATAGTTAGTTGATCATTCGTATTGTGTCCGACGTAGCGCGCAGGATTGATGTCGATCCAAGTATATCTGTCTCTTATACACATCTAGATGTGTATAAGAGACAGCTTCAGGGCTTGTTTTTATACCACTTCTTAATACGACAAAGCCTAAATGCTATAAGTCTTTTTTAAAAAGCTCTTTATTTACACGGGGGCAAGAAAAATAGACTTTTATTTTGGAATAACATTTAATTTAATTTAATTAATAAAAATAATGTTGACATTTTTTATTTAACAATAAAATAATCAAAATGTACTCGCATGCGAAGGTACGATTAAAACCCACGGAACAATATTCCAAAGCTATAGTTAGTTGATCATTCGTATTGTGTCCGACGTAGCGCGCAGGATTGATGTCGATCCAAGTATATAGGCAACAATTGGTAACGAATTGAATTTGCGATCCCGATGCGCATCCTTTTTGTTAAGTGGGTTGATCTATAGGTGTGGTGAGTTGCGTTGGTTTTGCGTTGTGTTGTCATTGGCTGTGGTATATCGAGTTGTGTTTAGCTAGGGTGCGCCAGTTTTTCCCGTTCATTTAAACATCGTGGAACTCCTAGCCGAATATTTTGCCTACTACTACTCGTATGCACTATATATGCGATTGTATGTATGTGGGATGGCATCCCTGACAGAAAGGGAGAATAAGAAAAGGGACAGTACGGAAATGACAGCGTAGGTTGCTCTCATCGCGATGAGCTAAAAGAGTAACAGTTAGAAGTCGGTCGGTTGAGAACTACAAAGTGAATAACGCAAGAAATGAAAGAATTGTATTGTGGAAGTGAAAACTGCTTACATTTTGTAACTGAATTTAGAGACTATATTTTGTAAATGAAGTGTACTTAATTGTTATAATTAAAGAAGTGGATGAATAAACATATATGCTTATTTCGAAATTGGTGAATGGAAGAGGGTACCAACCCCACAAATTGGTGTCAGAAGTGGGATTGCGGGTTTTTCCTTTTGAGGGAAAACTATAAACGATAATTGTGTTGAAATTTGTGTCAAAAAGCGTGTAAAAGACAAACGGTTGTGTGGACACATGGCCCAAAGTACAGTCCGTAGAAATTTCTGGAAAACTGTACAGCCGCGCAGTGGACCGTTAATCCCGTTAATTAAGTACCGCTTTAAAGTAACGCAAACGCAGAAAATTTCATTTTGAGTAATCTGAATGCGACTCAGAAGTGTAAAGCAGTGGAGGTTGCAAAACCAGTTGAGTGCGATTCAAACAGTGCAGAGCAGTGGTGTCTGCAAAATCTGTTTGATAAGTTCTGAGTGCGAAGCAGAGAGCATACAGCAGTGGTGGCTGTGTATGTGTACAGCAGTTGTGTCTGCAAAATCTTTATGAGAAGTTCTGAGTGCGAAGCTGATAGCATACATCAGTGGTGGCTGCGTTTGTTAAGGCAACAAGTACGTACAGCGGCGGCTAGATAGATCCCGACAACTTGGTAGCTACGAGGGACATCGTTGGAATTGGCCCAAGCAGAGGTGGCGTCAAGCGTTGGAGTGCATTATACAGATACGTTACTAGGAGTAGTTAGTTTTAACTTTATGAATTGCTGTAAAATAATTTTCATTAAATAATTAAATTTAAAGTTTTTCATAAAAAAAAACATTTGTAAAACATTTTTAACTTTTAATTGCTGCACGCGCAACTGACAAACATGGACAGTGAACAAATTTTTAGTTGGACAATGAACGAACTGAAGGAAAAGCTTGTAGAGCTGGGGCTTCCTACAAGAGGGCGCAAGGCCACGTTACAGGACAGATTATGCGAACATTGTGGATTGGGAGTAGATGATGTGTCAGATTTTGAGGATACGTCCTCTGTAGTGGACGGTGGGGCAGGACAGGCACTAGTGAGTCACACGTCTTTCACGTTACGTGACATCGAGGAATCGTTGAGTCATTTCACTGGAGTAGGCCAGCCGGCAGTAATGGAGTGGGTTACAGAATTCGAGGAAAATGTACTTGCGGCAAGCAACTTTTAAAAGGAGCGGCAAAAGTTTTTGTAAGAAGTCAGAGGGGCATCAGCAGCTGGTCTTCCTTAAACGATCTACTGTTTAAAGAATTCGGAGAAAGGGTCTCATCAGCGGAGGTGCATGGACAGTAATGTAATCGAAGCAAACGAAGTAATGAAGGTTACCGCGAATATTTGTATAGGTTAATGGAACTCGGCTCTCCAATTGACCTCGATGAACCCAGTCTAATAGAATATTTTATTGAAGGTATACTGGATACCAGGGAGGGAAAAGTAATTTGTATCAAGCTAGAAACATCGAACAGCTTAAGGATGAATAATCGTTTACGAAAAGATTCGGTCAAGTCGACAGCAGGCAGACCGCAATCGACACGGGGAAGAGGTAAAAAACGAAACCATCGAGGAGAGGAAGACAACAGAAAAGAGACGTTGTTATAGGTGTGGCACTGTAGGGCATTTAGCGAGTAACTGTCCTCAGMAAACTATCAAGTGTTTTAAGTGCGGTCAGAGTGGACACATCGCAACAAAGTGTGGAAAGTCGTTAGGCGCGAAAGTTGAAAGAGCAAATACGTTATCCAGTAAACAGTTAGGGGTGTCTAATAAATGCGTGATTTTCAAAAAAAAAGGTCCTGAACAACATAAAAGTGTCTGCATTAGTCGATACTGGGTGTGATCTCTGTTTACTCCGTTCTGATGTTTTAATATGTTTAGAAGGTGTCGAACTAGATAATGACAAAAGCCGATTGATGGGAATAGGCAAAAGTGAACTTACAACAATCGGCTCATTTTCATGCCAGCTTCATGTCGACGGGATAGGCATACCGGTAGTTTTTCATGTCGTAAGTGAATGAGATATTTGCTATTCAGCAATCATAAGTAATAATATCCTAAAATGTGTCGATGTAGAAGTGTCAGAAAATGAGTAAAGTTTTTAAAGAAAAAAGGTAATAAATTAGAAGCTAGGAGTACTAAGATGGATAAAGAGAAAGAGAGAACTAAGGAAAGAGATTTAATACGCGAATGGATGTACGAACTCAGCGAGGTTGGGTTGGTAGCTGCAGAACAGAAAAACGCAGAAGAGTTGGATTTACATCATCTAAGAAAGGATCATGCGGACGAAATAGCGAACTTGCTTGGCGAATATTGCCCAAAACCACAGTATAAATCACCAATTGAAATGAAAAKTACGTTTACGGATGACATACCAACTTATCAGGGTCCGCGTAGGATGCCTTACTTGGATAAGTGTATTGCAGAACAGCAAATAGGAAAGTGGTTAAACGAGGGAATTATACAACCTAGTACCTCCAATTATGCGTCACCCGTAGTATTAGTTCGAAAACAGGATGAAAGCAAGAGGCTCTGTTGCGACCATCGACGCCTTAACTTAAAAATAATGAGGGATAATTTTCTAGAGCCTATAATTGATGACGTACTCGAACGAGTGCAAAGTGTTAGGGTATTTACTATATTAGATATGGAAAACGGCTTTTTTCATGTACCAGTTGAGAAGAATTCGAGGAAGTTTACATCTTTTGTTACTCATAGTGGCCAATACGAGTTTCGTTTTGTTCCCTTTGGAATATCAACTCGCCAGCCAGCGGTTTTTTCGAGATTTATTTTTGCAGTTTTCAGAGAGTACATACAAGATGGTACATGCGTGGCTTACATGGACGATATAATCATTCCCTCTAAGGATGAAAAGGTAGGAATCCATAAGTTACGACGTGTTCTAGGGCGAGCAGTAGAATTTAATTTACATAAAAAATGGAAAAAGTGTCAGTTTCTCATGGAGATCGTGGAATTTTTGGGATACATAATAGAGAAGGGTACAATTAGGCCATCAGAAACTAAAGTTCAGGCAGTAAAAAACTGATCGTAAATCTGTGCAGCGTTATTTATTGTTAACATCATATTTTAAGCGTATCATTGAATAATATGCGAGATTAGCTAAACCTCTGTCAGACATATTACGCCAGGTTACGAAGTTTACCATAAATGACGAACAAGTCGCAGCTTTCCACTAATTGAAAGCCGCTCTTATAAGTGCACCAGTGCTTCGGCTTTATAACCCGAAACCGACAACAGAGGTACATACCCATGCTTCCATGCATGGGAATGGGGGTGTTTTGCTTCAAAAAGACGTAGACGATCAATTGTACCACCCTATACAATATATGAGCCGGAAAACTAAAACGGCTGAAGAGAAATACCACGCCTATGAGTTGGAGTTATTGGCGATAGTGGAGGCCCTGAAAAAGTGGCGGGTGTATCTCTTAGGTATTAAGTTCAAAATTGTTACAGACTGCAATGCGTTCACTTCTATTACAAGATTACAATTACGAAGTAGAACATAGGTCGGGCAGCAAAATGCGTCATGTAGATGCACTTAGCACACCCTGCTTGTCTGTTGCTTGAAGATACKTTACGCCATCGGCTTCAGCAAGCACAGCAAGTGGACGATTGGGTCCGAGCAGTTGTTAAGGTATTGGAACATGAGGAGTATGAAGATTTTTACGTGAAGCAGGGTGTGCTCTATAAAGATCCCATCAAAGAACTTATAGTAGTCCCAACTTTGATGGAAAATGAAGTCATTAGAATAGCTCACAGACAAGGAAATTTGACATGGATTCAATTGAAAAAACATTATATATCCCAAGTCTGGCGGCAAAAGCCGAAAAGGTTGTGAAGAGTTGCATCTTATGCATAATATCCGAAAGTAAAACCGGTAAGAAGGAAGGCTTTTTGTCACCAATTCCTAAAGAAGATAGGCCTCTTGGAACCTACCATATAGATCACGTTGGCCCTATGGAAGCCACATGTAAGTCCTATAATTATATTCTCGTAGTACCGCACACGAAACACAGGTACCGATAGCGTAGTGGAAAACCTTAAAAAACATTCAACCCTGTTCGGTAACCCCAAACGAATTATATCTGATAGGGGAACGGCGTTTACGTCAAACATGTTTAAGGTTTACTTTGTAAGCGAGGGAATACAACACTTACTAATCGCCACAGGTGTCCCGAGGGGAAATGGCCAAGTAGAACGCATGCATAAGATCGTAATTCCGATGCTAGTAAAGATGTGTACTGAAAACCCGAAGTCGTGGTATAGGTACTTAGATCGAGTTCAGCAAACCATAAACAATACACCGCCAAGAAGTACAAAGTTTTCACCCTTTCACCTTCTCACAGGTCTTGAAATGCGCGCTAATGCTGTGCCAGCGCTAGCCGAGATGCTAGACGAGATAACTATTGAAGATTAAGATAAAGAAAGAGAGCGCAGGGAAATATTGCAAAAATTCAGGAAGAAAATAAGAGATATTTCAACAAAACAGGAAACAAATCATACAGTATAGGATTAACGAGCTAGTTGCGATTAAGCGAACCCAATATGGTACTGCTTTAAAATTGAGACCCAAGTTTTTTGGTCCGTACAAGATAAAACCGGTTTTAGGACACGACAGATACGAAGTTGAAAAGGTAGGGGATGACGAGGGCCCAGGGCATACGACGACTGTAGCTGAGAATATGAAAAGATGGCAACGTTCATTCGAGGGCGAATGCAGAGTCAGGAGGTTGCTCTGATCGCGATGAGCTAAAAGAGTAAGAGTTAGAAGTCGGTCGTCAAACTGAACAGACGTGCGCAGCAAGTAAATGAAAAGGTTGAGAGCTAAAAAGTGAATAACGCAAGAAGTGAAAGAATTGTATTGTGAAAGTGAAAACTGCTTACGTTTTATAACTGAATTTAGAGACTATATTTTGTAAATGAAGTGTACTTAATTGTTATAATTAAAGAAGTGGATGAATAAACTTATATACTTATTTCGAAATTGGTGAATGGAAGAGGGTACGAACCCCACATGTATTTCGGTCATTTGGATGAGTGGTGCTCCGGGTTTCAATATAGTTTTCTCCTTGTTGCGGAGGTCTTTATTATTTTATGGATTAAGCTGTTGTCCATCTCTTCGATTTCCGGGATATGGTCTGAATTACTGAAATCACGCAGCGATTCTTTGCCATCAACTAATTTAGAAATACATTTTGATTCTCTTAAGTTCATGGTTTTATCTTTTTTACAAATGTTTATATTGTTGGATATTTTACATTTTTTTTTTGGTACTTTTAACAGAGAATTTTCAGACAAAAATATTTGATCAGTTTTTAAGTGAACTATTAGTTTATTTTTTACAACTGGTTTTATTAGTAGGTTTTGATAGTTGGTTGCTTCTAATTTTGGAATTTTTACAATGTAAACTATAGCTGTTTTATTATGTAAGACTGATACGTCAGCGAACTCTAACATTTCTTCGACTGATAGAGTTGTTATATAATTGTTTTGAAATATTTTGTGGACTTCTTTTAATTTTACTTCGTTTAAAAGTAAAGTATTCATTATATTTTGTTTTGCTCATTGAGTTGCATGTTTGACATTTATTATTTCGTCTTTTATTAGTCTTACTTGACTTTGGAAACTTATTGATATTTCATTATTAAACAAATTGTCTTTCTTGATTCTATTTTTTAACATATTTGTAATTGTAGTTAGATCATTAATTCTATTCTGTAGTTGTTTATTTATAATGACCTGGTTGTTATTATGTGTATTAAGGCTATACTTTGACTTGATTATTCTTGCTTGCGGAGGTTTTGAAAATTTATCTATTGCTGTTCATACTAATTTTTTATCAGCTGAGAATATGGTTATGTGAAGTGTATGTCCAGGAAACTCAGGTGTTGGGGTCTCTGTAATTGTTAGATTTGGAAGATGTCTATCATATTTTTCTTCCTTTCATATCTGACATTGTTTTACCAGTTTAGCTAATCTTTGTCTCACTTTCGGAAAATAATATTTCTCTTGTCTCAAACGGGTTGAGGCTGATCGACTTCGCAGGGGGCCCGAAATATGGTTATCTGTAGTACTAGATTCCAGCGTAAGAAGATTCATCAAGCTACCTGGTTGTCTCCGGATCGAAAACCCACCAACCAGATCGATTGATAGACAGAAGACACGTCTCCAGTGTTTTAGATGTGCTTGCGCTCCGAGGTCCTAACATCGACTCGGACCACTATCTTGTTCCAGCCAAGATTCGCACCCGCCTCTGTGGAGCAAAAAAATAACGCCATCAAAACCAAGGAAGGTTCGACGTCGAGAAGCTGCAATCACAACAAACAGCCGAACGATTTTCTAATCGACTTGCACTCCTGCTCTCTGAGAGCACTCGTTAACAACTCGGTATATGGGAACTGTGGGACGTCATTTCAAACTCTTTACGCACAGCTGCAACCGAAACCATTGGTTTTCGGAAAGTGCATAAAAACAGCTGGTACGACGAGGAATGCCGTGTCGCTGTGGAGAGAAAACAGGCTGCCTACCTCACAACCTTACGATCGCATACAACACGTGCGGGACGGGATAGATACCGAGAAATAAAGAGGGAAGCGAGATGCATTTTCAGACAGAAAAAGGAAGAGGCCGGAATGCGTGAGTACGAAGAGCTTGATAAGTTGGCCAACAGGGGTAATGCTCGAAAATTGTACGAAAAAATGAGCCGGCTTACAGAAGGTTTCAAGACCGGAGCTTTTTAGAACCAGCATACTTAAATTATGGAGGGAACACTTCTCCAGCCTGCTGAATGTCAGCCTGAAAATCCAACGCAGGATAGCTCTTGCCAACAGGTGCTACTTCGGACTGAGTAGGCAATTGAGAAGCAAAGTCCTCTCTCGACAAACAAAAACCAAACTCTATAAGTCACTCATAATTCCCGTCCTACTATATGGTGCAGAAGCTTGGACGATGACAACAACTGATTAGTGGACGTTGCGAGTTTTCGAGAGAAAAGTTCTGCGAAAGATTTATGGCCCTTTGCGCGTTGGCCACGGCGAATATCGCGTTCGATGGAACGAAGAGCTGTATGAGATATATGACGACATGGACATAGTTCAGCGAATTAAAACACAGCGGTTACGTTGGGTAGGTCATATTGTCCGAATGGACGAAAACGCTCCAGCTCTGAAATTATTCGCTGCTGTATCCGCTGGAGGAAGCAGAAGATGGGGAAGGCCTCCAATCCATTGGAAGGATCATGTGGAGAAGGACCTGGCTACGCCTGGAATGTCCAATTGGAGCCACGTAGCGAAAAGAAGAATTGGATTGGTGCGCTGTTGTTAACTCGGCTATAATCGCGTAAGCGGTGTCGACGCGAATTAAGAAGAAGAATATTTCTCTGATATTGCAGTTTGTTTTGCTGAGCGTTCGTGAATCTGTAAAATTATCTCATCCTGGTCTGTTTGTTTTGTTATGTCTTCTACCTTCATTTGAGTAAATCTGATTTTAAAGGACCTGAAATATTCTGGATACAGTCTTTAAATCTGTCGCGTTATGTCTTTTGGCGCGTAGATTCCATTTATTACTGAAGGGTTTAAGTACTTTCTCAATATTTTCATTAGATCATCATCAGAATAATTTGGTTGAAACAAAGTATATCTATGGAATGTAGGGAATGGAATGGTAAACTTGTTGTCTTTGTAAATAAAAATTTGGTTTTTGAAAGCGTTTATTAGTACCTCAATGCTCGAAATAAGATTATGAGAAGAGCTTTGAGCACTCTATTGGGTTTCTGTTATTGAATTAATTTCATATTGTTTTGGTACTCGAGACAATGTATCGGCTACAATATTATATTTTCCTGGTTTATAGGGTAATTCCTTATTGTACTCAACCGGGTAGGACTTCCATCTGTTAACCGCTATTCCACCTTTCCTATTACAATCATGTCTAAGCGGTGCGAGATCTGTACTTGTGCGTATTTCGGCTTTAACGTTAGTGCTATAGGTTAGTTTGTCATCGGGTTTTGCAAACAGAATTGGGTATTTTTTTAGCAAACGGTTTAATTCTTTTCGTTGACAATTTGTGATATCATCTAATTTGGGTATAATTGCTTTTACTGATTCAAATTTTTTCTCTTTTTTGGGAATACTCATGCCGTTTCTAAGGAGTAATTTACCTCTATCGGTGTCAATAATTGCACCTAGTTCCTTTAAACGGTCATTTCCTAATATTCCATCAAATGTTCTGAGTGTGGGTAATAAAAAGAATTTAACTATTGATTTTGGATCATTAAACAAATTAGCCATTTTGTAATGACTTATTTTTATTTTACCTCCTACGGATACTGCATTAAATGGGGTTTCATTATGTAGTGGATTCTGCACAAATTTTGTTTTTTACCAAGAACAACAATCCGATTCTATTTATCTTAATTTTTTAAGAATAACTGACTCCACACTTCCATACTTCGAATGTAAGGTAAGCAGCAGACAAATGCTTAAAATGCTGATTGATACCGAATCCAATAGAAATTATATTGGATAGTTTGATGATAATCAGGGTACTGGTTCTTCTGTATCTGTTTGTTGGTAAGTATATGTCCGAATATGAAAATATGTCGTTTGGCTATCTCGGCAGTGGGGATGGGTGGTCTTTTATTTAAATCAAATTGTGGTCGGTTCATGTAGTTAATCTGCTAACTTTGGATACTTCTGTCAATCTCCATCGGTTCTGGTCGGGGTTGTGGTTTGGCAACCATAGGACGAGATGGTGGGTATGATGGTCGTTGTACGTTATGATTCTGTGCGAATTGGTTACCTACATTAATAAAGTATGGCCTTGTTGGGGCTTGCAGTGTGCTAATTCTAGGTGGAGGAAGTGGTCTAGTGGGTTGATTTCTAAATATGTTTTGTTGTCCTCTATTTGGCGAATGATTGGTACGGTATGTTTGATTTTTCAACTTCAAACATAAATGCAATGCAGTTGGTAAATCAGCAGGCTTCATGCCGAGAAGACGTGAAATGTCTCCACATAATCCGTAAATAAAGGTATCAAGAGCCTTATTCCTGTATAGCTTGGTCATTAATTCTTCTGATTCCCTTCCTAATTCCATGCAGCCTATCTTATTAAGGTTCAACGACCCGCCACGTAAAAAAAACCACCCCAATGACAACGCAACAACAGCCTCGGATGAGAGACCCTACTTTTGATGACGACTATGGC
>NW_017537131.1:165088-168303 GCF_001853355.1 Bactrocera latifrons
GCAGGATAACTCTTGCCAACAGGTGCTACTTCGGACTGAGTAGGCAATTGAGAARCAAAGTCCTCTCTCGACAAACAAAAACCAAACTCTATAAGTCACTCATAATACCCGTCCTGCTATATGGTGCAGAGGCTTGGACGATGGCAACAACTTGAAAGGATCAAGTGGAGAAGGAACTGGCGCGCTGTTGTTAACTCGGCTATAATCGCGTAAGCGGTGTCTACGCCAATCATAAAGTATTTCCACTTTACTTAGTATATATGTAGTATACTACTACTATAAGGTGCCATTTGAATTTAAACTGCGCGCATTGAACGATTTTTAGAATTATTATTTTTTTAGGTTGGTAGTATTGTCAGTCACATTTATGTCAAATTTCATGCCAAAATATCCATTAGTGCTTGAGATACGTCGTTTTGTGAGCTGCTAAAAGTGAGTTCTTCATTTTTTGCGATGTCGAAATTTGTTTTCACATATTATATTAAATTGTGCATATTAAATTGAAAAGTGGTTAGAGTCTTCACGCGGCCTATGGCAAGATCACCACTACTTTTGAGAACTTGAATACTTACTGTTTCACTAGTTATTTCACCACTATATGCTGGCAGGGTAGTAATATTGAAATATTTGAGAAAGGTGGCTGGCAGGGTTGTTTATGCTGCTTGATATGGGGGCACATTGCATATGAATCCATATGTCTGTTTATATATATATGTATGGATGTTATGTATGTATGTTAATRCAACAAATATTTATTTCAACAACATTCATTGCAACAATGCTGTTGTTAAAGGTTAATAACATAAACAAACATCCGCTGCAACTCCCGGTATCGATCGACATTATTGCTGATCAATAAATAATAATATCAACAACAATAATACACTTCAATATATTGTAAATTCTGCTGACCATTCAACATCCGCTAAACTCTGCCGTTAAGCACGCCGACGCCGCTGCCGTTGAACCACAGCTAGCTAAGGGTATTTTTAAGATTCTATGTTTCAGCTTCTTTTCAAAACTCAAAAACGAAAAATCTTAATTGGCGCCTGAGGAGGGACAACGAAGCCAAAAAAAAACTTAAAAGTTGAACTTCGTTGGACATCGGTGGATTGCAAGCCTTGTACGGCAAGCCCGCAGTACACCTTCTACTCCAGAGTAAGTTGCAGGATCGCTAGTAGGGACAAGACGAACCAAACGAGAGAGATCCGGGCTACCAACAAGGGCAGCCTAAAATCTTATTACTACATTATCTGAAAGTTTTGAAATTCTATATAAAAAATTAAGGTACATAATTAAGTAAAGTGGAAATTTTGGAAAAAATTATAAAGAATATTATCTGGAAATTTCTAAATTCTGTATAAAAAATTAATGTAGTACTGTGCCCAAAAAATAAGGTGACATTGTATTTATTTTGAAAATTCTTTATTTATTCTTCCAAATCAATTTCATCCCCTTCAAAGTAATCCCCAGTAGATGTAGAACATTATGCCAACGGATTTTCTAATCTTTCAAACACTGCTTGCAATGTCACTTTCCGGGATAGCCTTCAGTTCCGTCTTCGCTGCGGCTTGAATATCGTATAGAAACGGTCCCCGGAACTTTGTGAACAGCCAGAAGTCGCACGGCGCCAGATCAGGTSAATACGGTGGTTGCGGAACGATATGGGTTGAGCTTTTGGCGAAATGTTCATTTAATGTAAATTCTTTGCTCAACAAATTTCGACATCGCATAAAATGAAGTACTCACTTTTAGCAGCTCACAAAACGACGTATCTCAAGCACTGATGGATATTTTGGCATGAAATTTGACATAAATGTGACTGACAATACTACCAACCTAAAAAAATAATAATTCTAAAAATCGTTCAATGCGCGCAGCTTAAATTCAATAGTAGTCACCTTATAGTAGTAGTATACTACATATATACTAAGTAAAGTGGAAATTATGAAACAAAAAAATATATGAATTGCATTTTTCAAGCACTTAAAATCATAAATAATATATTTCTTAAAAAGGCGTAAAGCGATAATAAAATAATAACTCCTACTTTTGCAAACAATTAACGAAGTTTTGTACGCAAAAGTAGCAAAACTACTAAGGCGAATCAGAAATAAACTTATGGTTGTAAAAATACTCCAATTAAGGTAATAATATTGAAAAATCTCAAGCTTTTTTGAGAACAGTTACTTACTTGGGAATGCGCGAAAACTAAAATTGCCTGTGCCAATAACGACCGCTCGCGATTGCTAAAACTTTAACATTTTAATTCAATATTTAATATAAAATTAATTCATTTATTTTAGTTTAATATAATATTTAAAAAAAAGTAATATTTATGTTTAAAGGATGTCGCTTGATGTAACACCGGTCACCTTGACAGGATCATGATCCTTCAACGTTGATGGGTAGCAGGGCGAGCTTATGAATGGGCCGATTGATTGTGCCTGCTTTCCTTGCCACGTCTGCCACTCGCACCTTGCCGTCTTGCCCTTCTACGGTTGCGGCGACTCGTCCTAGTACCCACTGCTGCGGTGGCGTGTTGTCTTCGTGTACGAGGACGAGGTCGCCGGCCTSCAGATTCCGCTCCGGATATAGCCATTTGTTGCGCTCTGAAGGCTCGTGAGATACGTTTTGGACCACTGCCGCCAAAAKTGTTGCTTGAGACAGCAAACAAGTTGCCATCTCTCGCAACAACGAATTATGTCCGCTGGCACTTGTGTTGGTGGCAGTGCTCGTAGAGGGCAACCGATCAGCAGATGTGCTGGAGTTAGAGCTTCTCCATCGTTGGGGTCCTGGCTCAACGGTGCTAGTGTACGCGAGTTGAGAATGGCTTCCACTTCGGCTAGTACCGTTGACAGCTCTTCTGCGGTGAGAAGAGCGTTGCCGAGTGCGCGAACTACCAGGTGTTTGGCGGATTTCACCGCGGCCTCCCATAATCCGCCGAAGTGCGGCGCCCTGGGTGGTATAAAGGTGAAGCTGAATCCTTCTTCTGCGGCGAATCCCTTCACTTCCGTTGACCGAGCTAGAAATGTTTCTTTCAGCTCTCGCAGCTTGCGGTCGGCGCCGACGAAATTGGTGGCGTTGTCACTGTATATTTTCTGCGGAATCCCTCGGCGACCAATGAACCTTTTGAGGGCAAAAAGAAATGTATTAGTCGATAAGTCAGAAACTAATTCTAAGTGTACTGCTTTCGAAGTAAAGCACACAAAAAC
>NW_017537131.1:175958-177083 GCF_001853355.1 Bactrocera latifrons
ATATACACGTTTGCTTTTGCCAATTATTAGAAAAGTCGCACCTTAATGCTCAAGTGATGCGATCATAGACGCTATCACGAGTCCCTCTATCCCTTTTTCTTTCTTCGCATATACGTGTCCCACTATTATATTATATGTATGTATTTTGTATATAAGCATATAAAAGTGTAAAAAAGGGAGAGTCAAACACTGAAAGGGTGCAAATGTTAATTATTGTTATTTATTCTCTTTGTTTGCACCACTTTCAATGATTYGCACTCGTTACCTGTTGTGAATGCGTAGGCGTTTTGCCTGCGTTCACTTCCCTAGTGCAGAGGAGGCAACGGCAGCTCATTCCCACGAAGGAAGTAGGTGTTGAACGACAAATGAAAATTCTTCTCTTTTTTTTTTTTAACGGGTGTTCAATAAATACTTTTATACCGGCACTTCACCTTGTAACGAAACGGGACGGTGATTTTGACGGAATTTTTTAACGGGTGTTTAATAAATACTTCTACACCGGCACTTCACTTTCCATCGGTACTTTAAGTTAACGGCAGTAAAAAAAAAAGGATTTTCCTTTTTGGGTTGTACTTTAGAACAGTAATAAATTTTTTAGTTTTAACTTTTTACAGAACTTTTATGTGAATATAMATTTCACCACTTTTGCCAAAATACAAATTGAAATACTTATGTGCCTTTATTTTTGCACTCCACTGTACTCAACAACCGTTTTAAATTGCATATATGTATTTGCTTTTATGTACCGGCAAGTATTGATATGTATGTATGTTTGCCCGAATATGTGTATTTGCCGAATGGAATTTTCCGCACTCCACTTCACTTATTTCTTTCTCTTCAAATTTTTTAAATTTTAAACGTTCATGTGCTGTATATATTTTTTATCCCACTATAACTGCTTATGTACATGTACGCATGTATGTATGTTACTTTTTATACACTCTGTGAATCGTTTCACTTTCACAGCAATAAATTGTAATTAGAKAATTTTTGTAAATTTAAACACGTTTTGTACACTTTTTTCTTTTTTGAAGCTACGTTTGTATGTTTCCACTTTTGTTTAGCCGACGACAACCGACGATCGAGAAGCGAAACGCGCACAGGCAATTAAAACCGAAAATTGTA
>NW_017537131.1:177410-182151 GCF_001853355.1 Bactrocera latifrons
AAAAAAGTAATATTTATGTTTAAAGGATGTCGCTTGATGTAACAAATATAAAATTAAATTTTGAAAAACCGATGGCTAATCCAAACAATTGAATTAGACCTCCAATAATTATTATTGAAGATAATCCCCACCAACGACAAAGGAAGATACAAAGACAAGCGACATTTCAAAACAACAGAAATATGACTCAACCTGGCGATTTAACAAATGCCATTCGGCAAGTTTTATATGAACAATTACCAATTTTGTTACAATAGACTCAAAATCAAACATTTGATTATACTAATGTAGAATTGACCAAGAGCACCTAGGTAATTTAAGAGAATTAGACAAAGTGCCCGTTATAGTAAAAAGTCTAAGAGATTTTTCCGGTGACCCAGGCAAGTTTGCTCATCGAAAAAAGTATAGACAGAATTTCAAGAACATACGAACACACAGTTAGTACGGCAAAGTACTTTGGTATTTTGCATACCATTCACAATAAAATAACTGGTAACGCGTCAAATAGAGGACAACAAAACATATTTAGAAATCAACCCAATATACTAATGTTAGTACCACGCTAGGCTCCGACTCCTCACTTTTCATATTTTTAAGCTAGGCCACTTCTTCCACCTAGAATTAGCACACATCAAGCCCCAACTATGAATCCCAGACAATCTAATAATTTTTTTGAACAACCACAACAAAGGCCATACTTTATTAATGTAGCTAACCAATTCGCACAGAACCATAACGTACAACGACCATCATACCCACCATCTCGTCCTGTGGTTGCTAAACCACAACCACGACCAGAACCGATGGACATTGACAGAASTGTCCAAAGTAAGCAGATTAACTACATGAACCGACCACAATTTTATTTAAATAAAAGACTACCCAAGCACACTGCCGAGATAGCCAAACGGCAAAGGATTTTTAATATTCGGACATATACTTACCAACAAACAGATACAGAAGAACCAGTACCCTGATTATCATCAAACTATCCAATATAATTTCTATTGGATTCGGTATCAATCAGCATTTTAAGCATTTGTCTGCTCCTTACCTTACATTCGAAGTATGGAAGTGAGGAGTCAGTTATTCTTAAAAAATTAAGATAAATAGAATCGGATCAAAAAATACCCAATTCTGTTTGCAAAACCCGATGACAAACTGACCTATACAACTTACGTTAGCCGCTGTTCTTTCATCATCGTTTCATAGAATGCGACATTCGGCGTGACCAAYGCGCAAAGGACCATGAATCTTTCGCAGAACTTTTCTATCGAAAATTCGCAACGTCGACTCATCAGTTGTTGTCATCGTCCAAGCCCCTGCACCATATAGCAGGACGGGAATTATGAGTGATTTATAGAGTTGCCTACATTGTTGGTGGTGTTTACGCTGGTTGCAGGATAGACGAAATTATATAGGACTTCAAATTTAAGACTGTCAGCAGTGACATGAGAGCCAAGTCGAGAGTGCGACGACTGTTTGTTTGATGACAGGAGATAATTCGTCTTGCCCTGGTTCAGACATCGCGGGATAAAGGCAGCTTTTTTTCGTGCTGTAGAAAGCAGCTTTGAAATCGACAAAGAGGTGGTGTGTGTCGATTCTCCTTTCACGGGTCTTTTCCATGATTTGGCGCATGGTCAATATCTGGTCTGCTGTTGATTTGCCAGGTATAAAGTCACACCGATAAGGTCCAATCAGTTTGTAGTTTCACACAATGCGCTCGATAGAACCTTATATGCGATGTTGAGGGGGCTTATCCCACGGTAGCTGGCGCAGATTGTAGGGTCTCCTTTCTGATGGAAGGGGCATAGCACACTTAAATTCCAATCGTTGGTCCTGCTTTCGTTCGACCATATTTTACAAAGAAGCTGATGCATGCTCCTTATCAGCTCTTCGCCGCCGTGTTTGAATAGCTCGGCCGGCAATCCATCGGCCCCCGTCGCTTTGTTCTTCTTCAGGATGGTAATTGCTATTCGAACTTCTTCATGGTCGCGCAATGGAACGTCTGCTCCTTCGTTATCGATTGGGGAATCGGGTTCGCCTTCTCCTGGCGTTACGCTTTCACTGCCATTCAGCAGGCTGGATAACTGTTCCCTCTATGATTTAACTATACTATGGGCATCGGTGGCGAGATCACCTATAGGGGTTCCACAAGTGTATGCTCCGGTCTTGAAACTTTCTGTAAGCCGACGTTTTTTCTTAGAATTTTCGAGCATTAACCTCTCGGAGAGCTTTTCCGGTCTCTTTCTTTTACTGTCTGCAAACGCGTAACGCTTCTTTCTTCCTCTCTCGGTATCTATCCCATCCCGCACGTGTTGTGGTCAATTGCGAGGCAGGCAGGGTATTTTCTCTCCGCTGCGACGCAACACTCCTCGTCATACCAGCTGTTCTTTTGCACTTTCCGAAAATCAGTGGTTTCGGTTGCAGCTGTACGTAAGGAGTTTGAAATGCCGTTCCGTCCGTTTTTGACGAGTGCTCTCAGAGAGCAGGAGTCCAAGCCGTTCGGCTGTCTGTTGTGATTGCAGCTTCTCGACGTCGAACCTTCCTTGTGTTTGTTGGTGTGCGTTTTTTTGCTGCACAGAGGCAAATCTTGGCTGCAACAATCCGGAGACAGCCAGATAGCTCGATGAATCTTCTTATGCTGGAATCTAGTACTACAGATAACCATATGTCGGGGACCGGCGAAGTCGATCAGCCTCAACCGATTTGGGGATGTTTCCTCGTAGATGCTGAATTTACCGACCGTAATGCCGAAGATATCTTCTTTGCCCAGCCTGGTGTTAAAGTTGTCTAGCACGATTTTGATATCGTGGCGGGGCAGTTCTCACATCGTCTTTCTCTTTCGTCAGGGCGTGGACGCAAATCAGCGAAATGTTGAAGAACCTCGCTTTGATGGGGATTGTGGTTAGACGTTCATTCACCGGAGCGAATAATAGTACTCGGCGACGGAACCTTTCTCCCACCATGAATCCCACACCAAACTTTCGCTCCTTGATATGGCCACTGTAGTAAATGCGACAAGGACCTACTCGTCTCTGTCCCTGTCCCGTCCATCGCATTTCTTGAACGGCGGATATGTCAGCCTTTATTTTCACGAAGACATCAACCAGCTAGGCAGCGACACTTTCCGAATTAAGGGACCGGACATTCCAGGTGCATGCCCTCAATTAGTAGTCCTTCTGTCGTTTGCCTTGGTCGCTATCAAAAAAGGGGTCTCTCATCCGAAGCTGGTTCTTACTATTCACTGAGGATGTTTTTCTACGTGGCGGGTCCCAAACCCAGCGCACAACCCTATGTAGGGGATATTTCGTCTTCTCACTTTAGCTCGCCTTGAAACGGATGTTCCTAGGCTACCCAGAGGATACTTGTTCAAACGACGAATGGTTCGGTTACAATTATAATTGTGTGGACTTTGGAATACCGTCCCAGGATTTCGAGAATAAAATAGGTGTGGTCGGATAGAGGATGTTCTCCAGATAAATATTACAGTCCTCTATAAGATGTTAAATAAATATAATTGAACAATAATTTTAATATTAAAAAAAATTTACCCGAATTAATAAAGTATTTGTGGAAATAGAAATGCGAAATATAAGTGTAAAATTAGCAGGTTTTTAAAAATTAAAATTAAGTAATAAAGGTCCTGAGCGGTTCTACGTTTTCAAGCTAGCTTAAAGAAAATGAGCAGAGTCTTTTCAAAAGAGGATATTTACATTTTAATTTTTTTAAACTATTTATGCAGTCTTGTCCTTAGTGCTGAAATTCACAACTTCTTTACTTGGATGATTGATGATGATATGATTTTTCATTGAATGAATTTCGATGACCTGGTGGAAGAAATGGGTTCTGAAGTGGAATGCTCACAACCCTTAAGCTATAGGGGCATGGCGGACATGCAGGGATAATGTATTAATATATAAATATATTAGTATGTGCTTTAAAAAAATACATTTATGTATTTCAGATATAATCCAGAAGCTGGTTGCCACTGAAAAGACCCTAAAAGACAAAGACAAAGTACATTGAAAAATTAAAACAGAAGCAAATTTTTATATTTTAATTTTCTAGATGCCACAAAAGGCCGAGGTGCGGGCACAGAGTAAATTATAGGCAATAATAAAAAGTAGGCAATATAAAAAAATTTGTGATTATTCGAACATTTTAATTCTACACTTTTTACTCACAGGACTAAGATTTGAATGAAAATGGTCTAGATGCAAGAAGGCTGTTTTTTAATTCGGGTATTGAGTGTATGTAATTTTTTGACACTCCCATGTCCACCAGCAATTTTATTTTTCTCCCTTGACTGCCTAAGCCGCTCTCAAAGGACGGGGGGGAAAAAAAACTCAATTTCTCTTTCTCAAGGTCTTCAATTTCAGCTTCAGCTTCTTTATTATAGAGTGCCTCGTCATCATCTTCTTACTTTAAAGTATTAATTCGTTGCATCTTTGGTCCAGTGACCCTATCGGATTCCGCCAGCCGTTTTTGGTGATGGTTAGTATTTAACCTCTGTCTATATTTATTTTGGTAGTACTGTTGATCTTGAGATGTTCTCTGCGATGGTTCTGTACGCCAATTTAGGTTTTGCATTAATCTTGACACCGATGGATCTATATCCATTGCTGTCACTGGCTCCGGTTTGTCATTTCTATTTTTATTTCTTCTATACTGTTATTTCACGAAGTGGAGATTTCTTTGTTGATATTGTATCTCTTTCTCTGAATTAGTGTTTCCTCTA
>NW_017537131.1:182936-188589 GCF_001853355.1 Bactrocera latifrons
ACACTGTCACAATTTTTTGTTTAAGTTTTTATCAATATTTTTCCTAAAATGTAATTTTAATGAATTTTCWTTCTTCGTAAATCTTCCACACTTTAACTTTAATAAAATTTTTAACGCGCACTCTACTTATAGTTTTAAAGCTGCAAAATATCCATGGTAATATCGTACTGCTGTGACTTTTCTTTTAAAATGATTTTCGTATCCAACTTTGCGCCCCAGTTATATTATTATGGGTGTTTAATTTATTGAGTCTCTTTAAAAACTAAACTAAATTTCACGTAAGACTATAGCTTAATCTACGTTTCCGTCGCTGCTCTACCTGTGGCTACCTGCCGTAGACGTTGGGAGTATGTTCAGTCAGCGAATCCCACGGTTTTTGTTGTTGGGATTCGGATAAATCGCCAAAACCCTGGYAGTCAAATTACTCAGTCTATTGTTGACTGGCAGCGTTTTGGTTTAACTTATACACATATATGTATAGGATATATAAATATATATGAATGTATAAACAAGCAGACCAATGCGTGCACATGTAATATAGTGGTAAATGATAAAATGACTTAAATTTCTGAATGTGCACAAGCGTTTACATATGTACACCTATATGAGCATGTGCAGATACATAATAGAAAACGGATGCGTTCGCTCGAAACATAATTGGCGATCCTGCCAAGAGCAACAAAAAAGCTTCTGTTGGAAGTTTAAAAAATTTAAGAAACGTTTGAGTAACGACAATTACAAAACATTGTTATTTTAAAGTAACAATCCTTTGCATATACCACACAACGTGACGATTTGCGAAGGCAAACGAAGTGCAGCAAAATCAAAGGTAAAGCAACGAGCAATCCATGTAGACAACAGTGTAATCAGCGAAAACAGCAAAGGCACAAAAATCAAATCGCAAATAAAAAACTAAAAGTGCAAATAAAGCGATTAAGCTACTTAATCAAATTAATTCTATTGTTTAACTAAAGAAATATAATAAAAACAAGAAAGAAAGAGGTAAGTTCGAGTGCAACCGAACATTTTTTACTTGCAAGAATTAAAGCCAGAGAAATACCTTAAGATGTAAAACGTCAACCAGAGGATTGGAATCAAAGAAGTTTTATATATATGTTCAAATATCATTGAACATGCTTACTGATCAGCAAAGCAAAAATACTATTAAAATTATTTATTAATATCTACAGTACATAGTACATATGTATGTATATGTACATAAACATACTCATACATTTACATGCAATGCGCATTAAATAATAATAAAAGTGCATGGGACACACACACCTATATTAAATGGTATAGTTAAAAACAGATATATACACTTACACATATATTTAGTTATTTAAGATAATTTCCTAAATAGTATACATATAAGCAATGAAAATCTCAAATAAAAAACACTCGATATAAGACGTTTCATTTCCCCCCAGCAGTGGTAAGGAATGACAAATCTTTGTTGAGTTTAAACCATTTTGTCCTTCCAGCCGGATAAAGCGCTCGGCCAAATTAAAAAGTGTTACAAAACAGGCAAATTAAAACAAAAATAATTGTAAGACGGGTGTATATTCCCGCATATTAGCAACATAAAATAAAAATAATTCTGAGACGGGCGTATATTGGCGCATATTAAACTGATTACATAAGCCGTTTTACCAGAGACTAAACGCAGTGATCTAACTGCTATCCAAGAAATATTCAGCGGTGGTGAGTCGAGGCACAGCAAGGTCAACCAGGCGACAAAATCAATATACCTTCAACGATGTCTTTGGAGAATAAGCAGTTACACAAATACGAAAAGTGTTGCGGAGAAAATCATGGGTATAAACAGAAACAAAATTCTTGATGCCCAATCGAATTTATCCGAAACGGTGTTGCACACGTATAACACTTTTCCAACAAAGTTTGACTTGCCAAATAAATACAAATCAAAATCATTTGATTTTAGTCATGGGATATCCATATTCAAGAGGAAAATTCAACACCTCAGAAAATTAATGGATTATCTCCGCAACAGCACTACAATAAAAAGTGATGATATCAAACTTTTAAAATTTGTGTTTCTTCAAATGCACAATTTTCACATAAAATACTTTTCAAAAATTTTTCTTGAATTTGAAAATTTGTATTTTGAAATAACGGCGAAGTATTTTGAAAATCTTAAACTTTGTAAAGCGAGATTACAAGAAGGAGAGCCCGAAATAAGTTATAGGTCCCTTCAGCGTGATGTCCTGTTAGAAGATTTTGCTATAGAAGAAGAACCAAAAATTTTGTACCGTTTTGGCCCGGATCTAAAATGTACAAGAGTTGCAATATTTTATCTATCTTGCATAAATCTGTCGTGTGATGAGGAAGACACAGCAGAAGTAATAGAGGATGATAAAAATAAAGGAAGTTGAAGAAGACTCCTTTTTTCAAGAATCTTCAATAACTCAGGAAAAACCAACTGAATTGGTATTTATCTTTTCCGGCAGGCTCACATTTTGGGGAAATGTAGGAAAGTGTAGTCCAGGTTAAATCTTTTAAAGATAAGGACGAAACTGAAATAATAGACCAAATTTTGGAAGAAGATGCTGAAGCATATAAGAAGTAAGAGGAAGTTCAAGTTTTGTACAAACCAACACAATTGCCGAAATAGCGCAATGGTTTCTTAGCTGAGCCAAATCCTAATCTTACCAAAAAAGAAAAAGATTTCAAAAATTATGGAAAACAGCCAACAGATATAGCGAGCGAATCTGCTAAGCAGAACCAAGCGGAAGATGATTCGAATGATTCTGCAACTGCAAACAAAGTAGATGCAAATTAATTTTTCAGTTTGAGTTTTGTGGACAACCACGGGCAACTCCCTCCGCTTCTTTATTTTGTTTCTTCTGTTCTGTTAAATACAATATTTTTCTTAACCTTGAGACAAATATTAATATTACATTTTAAGAAGTATATCTACAATCCACTTAAGATAGACCATATGTTACAAGTGGCAAGGTGCATCTTAAAATCTATGAATTACATATTGGCAATGTACAATGTTTCATATTTCTTTCTAAACTACATATCCAATCTACTTATGACGGACCATATGGGTCGTAAGTGTCATGTTACATATTTATGACAAATAATAGAGGGTATGTTCATTAGGGTGATTCTAAAACAAAAAATTAGCTTTTTCATTTAGTACTCTGAAAAATAGGTTCCTAGACATCTCTAAAGAAACCTCTTCAAGAATGAGTTCTTAATTGTAACGTGAAGGTCCTTCTACCCACAGATTTTTATTTTTTTCTTATTATCAGATAGAAAAATTTATATCTCGCTTCCAACCACATCAAAAAAATTTTGTTCCTTAGATTTTATAGGAAATTGAATGCTCTACAAAAAAGGTCTGACACGATTTTTTCCTAAATCCAACGGTTTAAAAGATATTAACGGTAGAAATTTTATTATTTTTGCGAAAATTTTTTATTTATTATGAATCCACTAGTATTAAGTGTGAAAAATTTTTTCACTGTGAGGATTAAAAAACCATAATCACAAGTGGCCTTATTTAAGAAAAAGGAAAACAAAATAAATTCCTATATATTAAATGTACATATATAAAAAAAAAGAAAACGAGATAAATTATATTATCAGTTTTCGACAAGTGCTCGCTCTGAGAAGTCGTCTTTCGCTCTTTACGCATTGTTGACATTCTGCGCATCGTAAATTTTCGGATACGTACACGTATTTACATTTAGAAATCTTCTTGTGTTCTTTGAATCCATAAGTGTATTGCAGATAAGTGCATCAAGTGTGAAGATTTGTTTAATATGGGCCCCGGGCCGCCCAACCTTGGGGATAACAGGTTTGCATTGCTAGCCCCTGGATCCCAGCCAAAAAGAAAGAAACCCACCTCCTCCCCCCTCAATTTCCTGACCTGCCGCAGGCCAAGAAAGAAAACCCGAAATATATTCTCATTAGTGCAACGGACTCAAACAAGCCAATTTCGAAGTATTCTTGCTTCGCTGTCCACAAAGCCTTARAAGCTATTAGCAAAGAAATCATCTCAATTTCTGAGTTGCGTGCTGGTAATCTTCTGCTGCTGGTAAAAAATAACCAAATTGCCCAAAAGTTCATTTCAGCGAAAAAACTTCCTGGTGTGTGTGTGAAATTGAAGCGAAATACCATGACAACCTCAATAGCGTGAAAGGTACAATCTTTGGTCCCTGTCTCAACAACGTCAGCGAGAAAGAGATAATAGAAAACATGAGAAGACAAGGTGTAGTCGATGTTTACAAATTTACTAGGCGGATGGAGGGAGTACCACTACCCCAACCCACGGGTGTAGTTTTACTTACCTTTGATCTTTTTGAGTTACATAAAAAGGTAGAAGTATCATGGAGAAGTGCAAAAGTAAAACCCTATTACCCCAAYCCAATGCGATGCAAATCTTGCHAACTGCTTGGGCATACCGCGAAACGATGCAATAAGCCTCCCGTGTGTGCTTCTTGCAGTCTTCCTATTCATTCTTTACCTTGCACGTGCACACTATGTGCAAACTGCTCAGGAGGTCACCCATGCTCTGCCAACACTTGCCCAAAATATGTGCAAACGAAGGAGATACTAAAAATAAAATGTCAAAATAAATGCTCCATGAGAGAAGCAATTAAACTCTACAAAGCACAATCACCATCAATATTGAACACTTCTTTCACCGTAGTTGCCAGAGAAGCACATCTGTCAAATAGTAACGTTAAGTCAACCTCCAATTCTCTTGATATACCAACACATTCTTTAGTCAACAAATCACCCACTACGACTTGACACGATCTTTCTTTCAACAACTTACCACCGGAAAACTCACCTCAAAACATCAGCAATCAACAAGTCAACAATAGATCAACCTCCTCTTTCACTCCTGTTCAACAGTCTTTCACATACACACAACTAAACCTCGAATCAACTCTCGCCAACATTATCGCTCAATCCAACTCCTATCAGTATAACGCAGGTTCACCTGCATTCTCAACAGAGCCAACTGATACCTCCGTTATCAATCTCTGTCTCACGCAAAACAATTCAGATGACAAAGTCATCAACGATGCTCTGATCAYGTCAGTAGACGATCACTAAGTATCCACCACTCTCAACATAGTATACAACCACCTCCTTAGCAACGTCTTCTAGCAACAATGTTTAATATCCTACAGTGGAATATGCACGGATACTACAACAACTTTCACGAATTGGATATGCTAATTAAATAATACGCTCCAAGTTTTATCTCCCTTCAGGAAACTAACCTTGCTGCGGGCAAGTCTGCGGCGGCGCCTAATCAATACCAAAGTTACTTTTACAACTTGCCTCAAAATCTAACTAGCAAGCAAGGCATCGCCATTTTAATTAAGAGTCCATACCACACAAACAAATCCCTGTATCTTCAAATATAGCCACAATAGCAATAGAAATCTCATTATCTTTCCAATTTTCAATTATTTCACTTTATATACCACCTTCACAAAATTTTTCTTGCAGCGACTCAATAAATACTTTTCGGACGATATCGACCCCATTTATAATCGTAGGCGACTTCAATGCGTGGAGCCCTCTTTGGGGCTCTGCCACCACAAATATCAGGGGTTCTATGATTGAAGACTTAGTCTTCTCTGAAAACCTTATTATA
>NW_017537131.1:191034-205141 GCF_001853355.1 Bactrocera latifrons
ATTGTTAATGCTATATAACAACATCTTAAGCCAAGGTACGTTTCCTCAGGCTTGAAAGCACGCAGTCGTTGTCCCCATTCCAAAATCTGGCAACCCCTCTACAGAAAGTTCAGGTTTTAGGCCTATTTCTTTACTGAATTACCTGGGAAAACTACTCGAAAAAATTATAGCCAGACGTATTTCGTGGCATGCCGTAACCAATAATTCCATGAGCCCTCAGCAAATGGCTTACAAGGACGGGCAAAGTACCATTGATGCTTTGCTGCTCTTTGAAAATCAAACAGAACTTAGCAAGCAGAAACCACCACTGGCATTGACTTCGAAAAGGCCCTCGATCGGGTTGGAGTCCACGTTGTACTACGGCAACTCGAAAAATGGGGCATTGGTTGCCATATTCTAAGACTCATTCAGTCATTCTTCACAAACCGAAGATTCGTCTGTAAAGTCAACAACACTTTGTCAGACCCGTTTACTCTCCATCACGGAATACCCCAGGGGTCTCCCTTCTCTGTATTCCTTTTTATCGCTACTTTTAATGAAGTGAGCCATATAATTAATAAATATAAAAATATTGATCATATTTGCTATGCTGATGATGTGTTGATTTTCAGTAAACTGACTGATTTAAATGTTGTTAAACGGGACTTCACAAATATTCTTAGGGATCTCAGTATATGGTCCGAATCTTCGGGCGCCAATGTGGCTATAAATAAATGCAAAAATTTCCACATTTGTCGCAATCACAAATGTGATTACTTTACAATTATTTACAATAACAGCCCTATCTCAAACACTAATAGTCTTAAGTTCTTAGGTGTAATTTTTGATAAGAAACTTACCTTTAAGGAACATTGTTTGTATTTAAGAAAGCAACTGGCTGCCCGACTGTATATTATCAAATATTTATCATCTAAACATTGTTTAATCAACTCTGCAACTCTAATAAATGTAACGAGGGCGCTTGTGTTGTCGAAGATTGATGTCTTCCTATCTATGGTATCTGCGCGAAAATTCGCATCAAAAAATTGTACTCTCCGTACCACATGGCAGTAAGCAGAAGCATTCGCGCATTTCCAAAATCGCCCACCAAATTCGTCCAAGTGGAAGCCGGCTTACCCACAATCGAAGAGAGATTCGAACTGAATCTAATGAAACTTATACCTAAGCTTTTTACATGCCACAACAGTACTCTTTACGCAACATTAAGATCGGACCTCCAAAGGGGAATTAATCCTGGGGGCAAATCGACAATTTCACTGTGTATAGAACTCGCCAGAAAGCTTGGAATCACCATGCCATCACTACGGCAGAGAGAAGTATTTCCTATTTGRCAGATAAAACATACATCGTTCATTTTAAGCTTGGAGAAATTCAACAAAAGTCACACCAACCCCGTTATTTATCAACAACTCTTTGCTGAGTATACAACTTCTCTTCTCCCTGAATGGACTCTAATCTTCACGGACGGATCCAAAACCGAGACAAGTACATCATTTGCAGTTGTCGACGACAAAGGAGCAACAATTAAAGTTGGAATCCTGCCAAGCTACGCCTCCGTTTACACAGCAGAAGCCACAGCGATCCTCAACGCTATCATTTTCGCTTCAAATTCCAAATTGAAAGCAATTATTTGTACAGATAGCAAATCAACTATATCCGCGGACTTAAATGTTATGAATAAATCTAACATCATTTCTTGCATCCGGAGCAAATTAGCTGAAAACAGCGCCAACATAAAACTAATGTGGWTTCCAGGCCACGCCGGCATACGCGGAAATGAACTGGCAGATAAACGCGCTAAACTAGCGGCTAGTGAGCCGCTCGTTACGTTTGACTTTCTTGAGAATAAAGACTTATATAAGATGGCACACCAACACCAACTTAAATCGCTAATGGAGAGTTGGAGACACATCCATCACCAATACACTTTAAATAACCCAGATAGGAGCAAACCAACCTATCCACCAAACTGTCGATGTAACGATGTTAAATAACCTACGTTTAGGGCACACAATAGCCACACATTCGTACTTCTTCAATCGGTCCAGTCCGCCTTACTGCCAACATTGCCCGGAGGCTTCACTAACAGTACATCACCTGCTCGACGAATGCCACCATTTCACAGGAATCAGGAGGACTATCTTCGATAACAAAACACCTACAACACTTTTGAAAACTACGTCTCTCGAGAACGTTACAAAAATATCAAAATATCTGGATAAATGCGGTCTAAAACATTTAATATGACATCCTACCTAGCTTAGATAAGAATTTTGTTTTTGTTTTAGTTAAGCATGTATATAGGTTTTATGAAGATTTTAAATATATAAAGCGTGGACAATAGAACTTAATTGTAGTCACCTAGCCTTAGATTCACCAGCGAGCCGAAGGTCCTGGCAGCCAGTGCTCCTTTTTTTTCGTGTAAATAAAATAATTGTATTATTTTTTTTCACATTTATAAATAAATATGTTATCATTGTATTAAATATATATACAAAAATATAAATAACGATTTTATAAAGTGAACAACATACTTTTACAATTTTCAAAAATGTCGGTCAGTAATTTTACTGCAGAAGACATAGCTTGACTTTAGAGCTGAAATAGCTCATAACAACTGTTGCACAGGTTACAGAATACAAAACACAAACAATTAATGACTCAATTATGTATATGTAATGAAAATTTAGAAATTGTGAAATTTTAATTGAATTTTATGGAATTTCATACGTCAGCTTGAGGAAAGCTGCAAAAAACTTAATGAGCCTCTACATAGAAGGGTGTAATAGATATTTTGGAGCCTTAACCATACCGAGAAATAAGATTGATAAGATGGCAATGTTAACGACATTGTGACAAACCATGGCACAGTACACAGTGTTTTGTCGAGTTAGAAATCTTTCATTCTAATTTTTATTTGATATTTTCATTGCCTATATACTGTTTTAGAAAACTATCTTAAATAACAAAATATATGTGTATGGTATATGTTACCATGTATTGCACACTACATGGGGTTGTTTTTAACTATACAATTTAATACATGTGTGTGTGTGTGTATTTCATGTTATCTCATTTGTAACTTTGTGACTTGTATTTGCATAAGCATTTTTATTATTATTTGATGCGCATTGCATGTACGAGGTGTGCTCAAAAAGTATCGCTAATTTTGTGTTTTTTCAAAAATTATTTATTTATTCATGAATATCTATTTTGTCCCCTTCAAAGTAGTCCCCATGAGATATTATACACTTGTGCCAACGGTTTATCCAATCTTCGAAGCACTTCAAAAAATCATTTTTTTTTTCTTCTTCAGCTCCTCCTYYGATGCCGTCTTTATCTCGTCAAGAGAAGCGTAACGTCGTCCTTTCATGGGCCTCTTCAGTTTAGGGAATAAGAAAAAGTCACAGGGGGAGAGATCTGGAGAATACGGTGGCTGCRGCATTATTAGTGTGTTGCTTTTGGCCAAAAAGTCGCGCACAAGCAACGATATGTGAGCAGGGCGCTATCGTGGTGCAAAAGTCTATTTTCCGTATGCCACAGTCAACATTCGGAATTCATCCGCGCACTTAATTTCGTTTTTCACACAAAATTTGATACAGGTTCTTTGATCCATTTTTTTGAATAGATAAAATCGAAGACGATCCAAAACATGTGCAAGCAAAGCAGCTGTGAACATTCAAAATGGCCGAACTTGTCGGCATAAGTGAGGGACATGAGTACCAACGTAACGCCAAAAAAAATTTGAATATACGTAACCCGCGAAAATTCAAAATTCGCGATACTTTTTGAACACACCTCGTAAATGCATGAGTATGTTTATGTCTTTCTTTGGTTTTTTTTTTTGTCTTACGAATTATGTCAAAAAGCTTTACCCCATGTCAGTGTGAAACTTTAATCCGAACTAAACTTCCTACACTCGTGTGTACGTGATGGTCAAAATGCATTCAGTTATAAGTTGCATTTATTTGGCTCCAACTCTGTTGGTCTGGTAATCCCCCTTGTACATTGTTCGCCTTCTCCTCACGTCAATGTTAGTGTGGTTGAGTCGTGGTTGTTTGTTACATCATTACAACAGCTCTATTCTCCGCCGCTTTTCGCTAGCACGTTGGGATTTCATAACTCTGTCTGCCACTTCGCAAGCAGCTTTACACTTTTTACTGATTCGACCATTTGGTTTATCTAGTTATCAGGAGTAGGGTCCGCACCGAACRCATTTTTTAAGTGTTGCCTGTTATGATTATATTTCGGGCAATAGAAGAATGTGTGTTCTACATTTTTGACGGTATCGCCTCCGCAATAATCGCACGTATTGTCATATTAGTGTCCAAATCGTTTCAAATATGCTTTGAAGCATTTCGTATGAGGATTTGAGTTAGGGGGAAATCTACCACTCCGTGTTGTCTGTTGCCCTTGCAATTCCTTGTAGTTTATTAGTTTATTGTGCGGTGACCTATCATTTGTAAGACATTGAATCTCTTTGACCAAGAGGTCTAAAGGATGTAAGCCCGAAATTATTAGGGCAGCATCTTCCGATACTGTGAGGAACGCAGAGCCCTTGGTGCTGAACTTGGCAACTTCCCAGACCTTTTTAGATATTTATATTTAGTAGAATTTCGGCTTTGCTGATAAGTAAACAAGTTCAATGATATTTTAAACATATTGCCGAGGGAATGATTATTTAAAATTAGTGGACCGTATATGGATGTATATATATCTTTCTTAACTTATCTTATTTAAGATAACGAAGATGTTCAATTTTGAACATTCTTCCGGGCGGCAAAAGTGACTGTTTGAAAGGTGACAACGGCTTGCGATCCTGACATAGGCGACAACGAACTGACGTTCACGATGTCTATGCGCCTTCCTATGTTGTGTCAGTGATAGTTTACTCGTAACTATTTGTTGATATTTGAGTACTGACTTTTCCTCCTTTACATCCGACGACGGTGCACCTTTGAATTTACGCTTCTTGTTTTGTATCTTTGTACACTCTGCTGCACTGATTCCGTCCTTCGGTGATTGTTGTACTTGTCTTGTCGGCGGACATCCCATCCTTTTCTTCATCTTAGCTTTGGGGTTCAACTCTCCACCTTCGTCAGCGGCTATAATTTCCACGTCTTTATATGACTCTTCGTTAGGTAGATCAGAGTCCAGTGTTGAATTAGCAATCGATATAAACTTCTTTGAGGCAATGGATACGGTCGGATATATTTTTTCAATTTCTGTATCGATAACTTTGGAAGAGATAATTACCCTTCCTTGCTTGTATAGTCGCTTTCTTGTTTTTCCTTAATTTGGTTCTACATTTTAGCAGCTTCGCGAGCTCCGGTTGCTTTTCATAGTTTGCAAAATCTTCTTCTTTTGCTATGTCTGATCTTTGAACTAACTCATTTTTTTTTCCATTTGCAGAAGATAGAGGGAGTACTCGAACAGTTATTAGTTTTTCTTCAGTTTTTGAATATTTATGAATTATCTTGTTCAACTTCATTTTCATTTTCCTTTCTATCTTCCTCTATTACTTCTATTGTTTTATCCTCAACAGAAGATAGAGAGAGTAATCGAACCGTTATAAGTTTTTCTTCCTTTATTTTTTGGACCACATTAGTTAGTTTTGGTTTGAAGGTGTGGTTTGGCGTTTTGAATAGAATCCGCTGATTTTCATACTTTTGCTTAAGTAGACTCCATGCAGCTTCATAATCTCTATCTATTCTATTCTATCTATTACTCGTGAAGCTTCGCCACTTAAGCATTGAAGAAGACGCAGCATTTTTTCTGTGTTCAGCATCTGCTCGTTCTCATGTACCATAACTTAGAATACGTTGTAAAAATTGGCCCATTTTTAAGATCGCCATAAAACGTTGGAATTTTTCTTATTTCTTTTAATTCAAAGTTAGGGCGATAAGACATTTTAGGCTCTTTTTTTGTAATATTTTTTTTTTTTATTTTGAATCTCTTTGAAATATTGGTCATTAATTTTTCAAATAAGTTTTTGTTTTACTTGCTGGCTTTGTTGGAAAAGTGTCGGACCGTTTGGGATAAATCTGCATTGTCATCAAGAATTTTGTTCCTCTTTATAGCCATGACTTTTTCCGCAACACTTGCAAAACTTTTCGTATTTGTGTAACAGCTGGTACTCTCCAAAGAAATCGTTGGAGGTATATTGATATGGGCGCCTGGTTGATTATTTTTGTTTTAATTTGCCTGTATTTTGAACAGGGAATTGTGTGGATTTATAATACACAAAATCTATTTAGAGGTCAGCATATCTTGATACCCTTGACTGGTTTGGCGCCATTAACAAGTTTCGATGATTGCGAAAATATCAAAATAAAAGTTTTTAGTATTATATTATAACTAACAAATAAAAGTTCTTTCCATTTTTATTTTTTACTAAGTATAATTTAATAAATTAATTATTGTTCAAAAATATAGGTGTATAGTATATTAGTACAATATATCTTTAGATTCATCTTTTTTTCAATCAAATTTTTAAAATTTATTTTTTGCTCATCAATGCTTACGCACGAAAAAGTTATCACAGTTAGGATAGCTAACAAAATATACCAACAACAAAATAGTCGTAGCTGACAAAATATATCAGAAATTCAATTCTGCAATATTCTGCAAATAAACAATATCATTGTTGCTCAATAAAGAACACTTCCAAAAATGACAACAACAACACATTTCGTTGGCACTAAACCAGAGCGGAAGCCGTGCCGTCATAATGTATACTAAGCCGTTTCTTGACGACACTGTGTACAGATGGATACAATCGATGCTTGAGACTAGAAAGATTATAGTATTAAACGGTGCTGCAACAGAAACAAGTTAAAGTAGAGGCGCTCAACAAGGAGGGGTCTTCTCCCCGCTTCTATGGGTTATAGCGCCGAACGAAATAATATTTAAATTAAACGATGGAGGAGTGAAAGGAGTAACATATGCAGACGATATACTGTCGTTGGTATCAGGCATGTTTCCTTTAACAATCTGCGAGATTATGGAAAGAGCACTACGAAGGTTAAACCTGTGGGATAAGAACAATGGACTAGGTATTTACCCTAATAAAACAGAATTGATGATCCTCACAAGCAGAACCAAGTTCCCTCAGTTTCAACTTCTAAACGGCACAACACTCTCCCTATCAGCTAAATACTTGGGGGTGGCGATTGACACTAAACTATCCTGGCAAATAAGCATAGAAAAAATGTGGATGTATACGGCTGTCATAAGACCTATACTTACTTATGGAGCTCTGGTATGGTGGCCAGCGCTAAACAAACAATACAGCATTAAAAAGTTAAATGGAATACAAAGAGCAGCATGTGCGCTTTCAATGAGGTCCTGCATCAACTATCCATAGAAATCTTTAATCACAAAATAGCAGCATATTCAGCTATCCGATTATGGGTCATTAGAATCTATCCGTCTACCGAACACGGCTGGCATCTTCCATGCGGAAGTACTGAGCATAGAAAAGGCCTGCGAAGCTCTATTGGAAAACCACGAGAGAATTCGTAAAGCAACAATATTTACAGATAGCTAGGCGGCACTTCTGGACTTGTCTTCGCCCATGACAGATTTCAGCATAGCCCACAATTGCAAGAAAGCACTGAGCTCAATAAGGAACAACAGATGAAGAAACACACATAAAAAAATATATATTATAACAAAAAATTGCCAAAGCTGCGAAATAGCAGGGAACAAGGAAACAATTTTCCACATTCTATGTGAATGCCCAGCCCTTTCACAGATGCGACACAGAACACTTGGAAACCATCAAGCACCAAACCTTGAATGGATTTCTACTAAAAGCATATCGCATATAAGTGGCTTCATCGAAACCTCGAAATAGTTTGAAAGAGAATATGAAGCTTTATAGCAAATACAAAAGGTCTACGAATAGTGCATCAAAATGACACAGTGCTAATTGAGCCTGAAAGACAACAGGGCTACACTCCTCCCTACCTTCTTCTTGTTCATCACTGGCGTAGACACCACTTACGCAATTATAGCCGAGTTAACAACAGCGCGCCAGTCGTTTCTATAATTGSATATTTCAAGCGTAGCCAGGTCCTTCTCCACCTGGTCCTTCCAATGGAGTGGAGGTCTTCCTTTTCCTCTGCTTTCCCCCGGCGGGTACAGCGTCGAATACTTTCAGAGATGGAGTGCTGTCGTCCTAACGTGGAATCACCCACTCCCCAATAGAGGACTAACGCTTCAAAAAGAAAAAGAAAAAAATCCAGTGGATAGTCCGAAGAGAAGAAGCTGATATTCCTGCAAGCTAATTTTAAGTTAAAAAATTGTTAATAGCAATAAATATAGTCGGTCAAATAAAATTTTTGTAAATCGCAGCAAACCTCAGAAATGGAAAAAATTCAGGACGCCATTACACACTTAACAGGCGCTGTTAATGAACAGATCGAACAGTCCAAAATATTGAGGAAAGCGARTAGGAACCGCGCCCTTAATATATTTATCAAAGGCCTAAACTGCGAGTTGTCCAGAATGCTAGTCATTGCAATGAAATTCAAAATATTAATCTAAGGAATAATCTACGCAATGAATGGAGGTAGGTCATATCAAATGCAAAAAAGCCAAATCAAACAAAAGCAAATATTTGTACCAAGGGAATTAAACCCGACCGAAAAAATGTAATCTATATACATACCTACTAAGTATATAAAACAAAATTGCGTTAGTTACACCATTTATAACTTAAGCACGGCTGAACCGATTTGGTTGAAATTAAGTGGGGAGATAGCTTAGAACCAGTGTAAGGACATAGGATACTTTTTATCTCTTTATGTTATAATTTAATACAACTCACAAGCATTTGTTAAAAATTCATGTTTAGTTTATAATAAAAGAAATCAAAATTATTTACCGAAACCAGCCAGACCAAGCTTCCTAAACCTTCTCGGAACGATGGATTGGGATCTCTATACATTCGCGGTGAATAGACTATATGAATCGACCGAGTAAATATCCCTAGGAAAACCCAAAAATTATTTAATGTCCAAACAGAGGACGAGGAAATAAATTTTATGACAAACAGGTAAAAACTTTGTATCCGAAATACTTTCAAAAATTCAAAGAAATTTGGGTGTACTTTTAAGGATCACTCAGCCTCAGTAAATATAACCCCTAAACTACGAGGACCATTTTTCGTTACTATAAGTATTACAAATAACTTTGATTTCTTTATGTTACCTAATTTAAACCCTTTGATGGCAGTTTTGGTGATGATACCCTCAAAAAATTGGGAGAAGTCATAAATAGGAAAAATTAAACAGTAACCCTCAAGGTATTGGCACTAAAACAAATATATTTAAACAAGAAAATAATATTCAAGAAACCTCCTATGAATATGAAGTTAAGGAACTGATAAATAAATATTCGGAACTTTTCGGACCAGTCTCCGACAGTGGGACAATCGACACAACTGTATTAGCAGAAATTAGTACAACAAGTGAAGAACCGAGATATATAAAATCATATCCTTACCCAACCAACTTACGGGGCGAAGTAGTGAAACAAATAACAGAACTTCTAAACAATTGTGTAATAAGCCCGTCAAGAAGAGTCCTTACAACTACCATTGTGGATTGTTCCAAGAAAACCAGGTTCAGCAGTAGAAAAAAAGTACAGAGTAGTTGCAGAGAACGTACATACATATCAGAGAACGGTTATCATAGAGAAGGTTCACGGCGCTCAATGGGTTAGAAACGGAATTTTTCAGCAAAAATGTTGTATTTATTTTAAAACTGCTTGCTTATATAAATTTTATTGATAAGAGTGACTTCTTAGATCTAAGAAGTTTGGTGAAAAAATATTGATATTGAAAAAGTAAAATTAAAAATTAAGTAACCAGTTTGTTTTTTAACTTTTTAATAATTTAATTATACAGATTTTTAAATTTTTTTGGGACATTATATAACTTGTTTTAAGGAATATCTTACACAGAGTACTTTTCATAGCAAGAAATTGGCTATAGAAAAAGAATTGATAATAACTGTTATTTATTAATATTTATCAGAGAATATTTGCGATATATTTAGGGACAAGTCGTACTATTTATCGTATTTGGTCTATTGCCTATTAGATTATGATAGTTGTAAAACGCATCTTGTGAGCGCCCTGTACTATTCAAAGCACTATTGCATGCGCTATTTCTGCAATTAATCAGCTGATTCAAACAAAACAGAAAAAAATCATAAAAATTAAAATGCCTAGAAGAATACTTACAAGACATACTTATGTTGGAATTAAGTAAGTTGTCCATTATTTCCTCCAACATTTTTTTGCAAATGTAATTCTTTTAGGTGATGACGATGAGCAGGAAGAAGTGGATGAACAATTTAGAGTGAATATGCTTATATTATTGAACAATCGTCGAATTGCTCACTTAGGAGTTCCTAAGCCGAACCATTGGGAGTGGAATGTATTAAAGCATTTTGACGAAAACAGATTTTGCCAAATGATGCGCTTAAACCAAACAGAATTTGCTTTCCTTCTAAACTTAATAAAAGATGATGATGTGTTCCGAAATGATTATAACGCAGCACAACTTTCGATCGATACACAACTTAAGTTCGTCCTTTTTCGATTAGGATCATCAGGTGAAGGACTTTCGGTTCRTAAAGTGGCATCCTTGTTTGGTATAGGAGATGGCGGTACCATTCAGATCGTAACCAGGCGAGTTTTTAAAGCTATTATTAACTTGAAACAAAGGTTTTTTATACTGGCCCGATGAAAGGGAGCGATTAAAGCTTATTGCAACAACAGAAAAGGATATGCCTTAGTGTGTTGGATACATTGATGGGTCTGAAATTAAGTTGGCCGAAGCACCTGTGAAGAATCACGAAATATTTTTTCCCCGTAAGCGCCAATATTCTGTAAAAATTCAAGTTATTTGTGATCATCGGCTACGCATAAGACAACTTACACTTGGTTACCCGGGAAGTGTTCATGATGCGAAAATGTTCTCGGGATGTTTGCTCTCAAAACATCCCAATAAATTTTTGTCAACCTCGCAATGGATAGCTGGAGATAGTGCAAATCCATTAAAGCCATTTTTAGTAACCCCGTTTCGGCAAAATAGTTCAGAATATAGCGGAGAAGAAAGAGAAAATTTCAATAAATACTTTTCCAAATACCGCGTAAGTATTGAAAATTGTTTTGGGGCCTTGAAAGAAAAATTTTCAAGTCTAAAAGAACTCCAGTTCAGATTGCAAACTATCCAAAACAAGAGAGAGTGTAATGAGTGGACAATGGTCTGCTGTATTTTAGATTATTATGCCAAGTTTCAAGTGCCTTAAAATTTCCGTTGATTTTAGATCATTTTTTGCTGACGGATTTGTAACTTACTCGAAAATWTCTTAAAAGTTCATATGGGAGTTTGTTGGATTTTTATAAATGTTGTAAAATGTTTGAAATTTTGATTTATATGCTTTTGGAACTAATTCGTTTAAAAAATTTATAAAAAAAATTTATCATGAAAAGCATTGCGAATATTGTAAGAAAAATCACTATAGTTACGTTAAAATAACTATTTATATTTTAGCTTAAGCTCTTCCATAGCTAATCGCTCTTTCATTTCGAGCTCAAGAACTTTCAGCTTTTCTTCGCTTTTAAAATTACTTTCTTTCAAATCAAAATTCTTTTCTTTTAACACCAATTCTCTTTCCCTTATAACTAACTCTCTGTCTCTTGTTGCCAATTCTGCTTCTAGTTTTTCTTTCTTGAAACTAATGACTGCGGCTTGGAGTTTCATTATTTCCGAAACCCCCGTTCTGCTGAATATGCCCTTACGGCTCGTACTTGGCGTATAACTAATTTCGGCAGAACTTTCGTTACCATTTAAATGTAACACACAATCTGGGTCTTGGGAGCTTTCCGGTTCTTCAATCGGTACTGCTATCTGAGTTTCTACAGCACCCTCAAAATCCAAATACTCAGCGGTCATCGTATCTTCGATTGCGGCACATTCACTAACTCTGCTCCCAAAAATGTCTTCGAGCTCGTAAAAAAAGTTCACATTTTTAGTAGAGTACCTTAAATGAAATATAGGTTATTCGAATAAATTGGCAACTGAAGCATCTAAATTACCCACTTTTAATAGTTTCACCACTCATGCTACCTGCTCCCGCCGAGCCTTCCCATGTCTTCGCTTTGTTGTAGCTCACTCTCATGTTCCGCACTTTAGAACGTACAAGCTTCCACTCCATGGTTAGATTATTTGCCATGCAGAATTGCTTATAGTAAGCTTGAGCGGACGGCTTCTGTTAAATATATGTTTCCAAATTATTAAATTTAATATTTCAAGAAATAAAAACAAACCTCAAGTTGCCGATTTTCCAACAGAAACTCAATTAGAGACTTCTCTTCTGCTGCCGCCCATCTACGGGTGGGGTTGCAATGGATACGTTTGGCTTTGACCTAAAATTAAAAAAGGTTCTTAATACAGTTTTACATATATTTCTTCTAAATCAAGAATACTTACGTCATTATCTCGGGGTGATTCCATTTTTGTTTTTAATTATTTTAACCATTAGCCAGCAGACAAATTAAGAAAATTAGAATGTAAATAGAAACAGCTGATCGAATAGCATCCACAAATAGCAAGGCAAACATACCTTTCCGAGTTGTATTGTGATATTAAAATTTTACTTGCGAAACAAAAAAAAAACTTTTACAACTGTTGTATTACAATAACGCAATAGACCAAATACGAAAAAAAAAAAAATAGTACGACTTGTGAACTCCCTAATTAAATATTTACTTAACACTATATCGCTCTCATTTTATGTTAATTATAATGAATAGTAATGAATTCTTAAATCTAATAAAAAATTAAAGGCATAGTTGAACAAAATGATAACATGTAATGAACAAATTTAAGATTATAAAAATAATACGTTCTCATTTACTACGTTTGAGATTTAATTTAAAGGTAGTCCTTTGGCATCTTCTGATAGATCTATGTGTAGCAACACATCACATTACAGTTGTAATTCTTACATTTGATAAAAGTGCATCAGTAGCAACTAGCAGTCTCTTTAAAATATCATCGATGGTTGAAGTTCGACTAAAAAACTTGCAAATCAACTTGTGCAGATATTGGTGTAATAGTAATATTTTCAGGGTAACAATGCCTTTTTTCCTCCCGAACTCGATAATACGGTGGCAACACATCACATCCGAAGTCTTTAAGCACATTTCGAACAACTTCATACTGATGCTTTGATAACTGTGCATCAATTAACATCGCCAACTCTTTTTGAGAATCTAAGTATGTCTTCTTAATTGCTGCTGATTCAGCGGCCTTTAATTCTTGTTCAGAGTACTTATCTCGAAGTATTTGGACCTTGTATCGTCTAGCCTGTTGACTACATTCTTCAAATTTCTTTACCGGTCGTCCAGCAATAAACTACGTTTATTTGAAGTCAATAAAATTCTTATCCAGCCATACATAATGATTTTTAAATAGTACGTTTTTTTCCTGTGGCACTGGTTCCATTTTGAATTGAATGAACTTATGTATCTTTTATTAATTTGTTCTTGAATTAACTTCGCCTTATCTTCACTAAAAGAAGTGAGTTTATCTCTCAAAAACTGCGTCAACATATCACTTTTTCGGCCGCACCGAATAAATTCTTCAGTAAGCTGTCGATTACTTATGGAAACGGATGACATTTTGCAAATATTATTTGGAATATATATTTATACAAATCACACTTTTTAAGGGCTGTTTGGTTTTATTACACAACTAATCTAATTTTGTTAAAATTAGATAATTAAAAATTACACATTTTTTCTGCCTTTTACCCACTGTGCGGCGCGGAGATCGTAAAAATGTTTTTGGTTAACTCGGTCGAGATGAGGGAGTTTCACCACTGCTAGCTCGGCTGGAGAAATTTTAACATATTCGATTGAGCGTGAAATAAAAATTACGCTCAAAACTATATGTGGCTCTAACAGACGTATTATATATATCAGAGAACGTCTATCATAGAGAAGGTTCACGCAGAGAACGTCTATCATAGAGAAGGTTCACGTTTCAAATATCGTAACTTTTCGAAGGGGTACTCGGCAGAGATGG
>NW_017537132.1:0-25379 GCF_001853355.1 Bactrocera latifrons
GCGTAAGCGGTGTCTACGCCAATTAAGGAGAAGAAGAACAATATTGTCCTAGGTCGTTATGTTTTAGTTAGTTCTGAACTAGTTTTTAACTTGTACATATTTGATTAAAAAATATAACATTGAAATTAGTTTAGAACTTGTTGATTTCACTGCAGAATAACTTTAGGATATATTTTCTTTGAAAGAAATTATGTAAAAATGGGGATCTTGATGACATTATTGAGAATATGGATGTGGTCACATAAATCAGTTAAAATCAACTTGCAAATAGATCCTCCGATATAAACATCTGTCGATAATTTAACGACACTTATGTGTCAGTCGACTGATAATTGGAAAGCTGTCAGCGAAGCGTCAGCATCCATAATGACAAAACTAAGAGGGTGGTTCCGTGGGAGAGCCTTGAGTTGGAAGTAGGCTAGGTTTAGCGGATTAAAGTTCTGCACTCCGGCTTTCGATGCTTCCCCCTACTAAAAAAAAATGTATATATATATATATCTATAAACATTCTTAAAAACTGTATAACTTTACAATTTACCTTTCTGTAAATACTTCGAATAGTAAAATAAGTCCATTGAAAATTAGCGCTGCGTGAGTTTAATGGACTCATGCCTCAATACTGCCTTTCAATGATTCAGTGATTCTTAAGGAGTGAACTGTCTAATTTTATGAGATGTATTAAGTTGTAACTCACGGGTGATCCAAGTACTTTATTCAATAGCCTTTATTTTATAGTTAGCGCGTGAGTCGTGTCAAGCTGTTATATTATTTTTGTGTAGTACGAAGTTGTAGTACTCGTATGGGGGGGTATTTTATCATGGAGAGAATACAGGGAAGAGTTTATTCGGCAGCATTCTCGGCAACTCGGACTGACGTATGGAATGGCTTGGYGCATTTACGTAGAGACCATAAATTAAACTGAAGCTGCCATGTTTTAAAAAGCGACATCACTTCACTCTATGGACTYTTGAAAAATTCCAAGAATATCTGAGATTCAAGAGCTGCGATTTCATTCAGAAAAAACAACGGTTTCGGTGTGGTCCGTGGGCCGCTGGAATCATAGATTTGATACCTGATACCTTGTAAAGTTGAAGAAATAAATTTTAAAGAATGTTTTTTCGAATGATAGTAAATATTCTTCATTAAATTTGAAGTTTCTGTGTATTTTTTTACAAAAGTAGGGAACCTCAAAATGGATTACCTTATGGTATATATGTTATGTCAGAAATGCGTAAGAACAATAAAAAGTTCATTCTCTTTTCAGGAAACATTTAAAGCTGTCCTATTTGATTAGTTTATGACTTTGATATTTTTACTTATTTTGTGTAAAGGTGACATAATTTCTAAAAAAAAAATAATTTCTAAAGGGTTTCAATAAAATAATCGGACAGGGGCCTGGGTCACGGAATTTGAGTTGGGCTGGTTTTAAACTCTGATTCTACACATAATTGTTTAGCAAAAAATGGCCTCTACTGTACTCGGAACTTTAGTGAACTGCACCTGCCTTTTAGATTGACTTCTTCCCATCGACACTGAAGACAACTCATTATGGTAGGCTCTATCTGATTGAAATTGAGGTGAATAATACTCCTTAGAGGCTTATACGCTCTTAAAAGTTTTCACTGACTCAACTCAATATATTTACATACATATGTATGTTTATGATGCTCTGTAAGAGAATGCATGGCCAAATAGAACATCGTTATGCTATTTAATAGCTCAATTAGACTCAAGTTTACGCCGAAGCTGATATTCATGCAAATCATGATGCTGATTCACGCAAATATTTCCGTCATTCACGAAGGAAGGATTTAAAAATAATAACCTCGAAATGAAATACCATATAACGAAGCACATAACCCCGCAACAATTCTAAGCCAATTTTAGAACGCTGTTTACGTCAATTTAACGCTCTTAAATGCACACCTTCGCATAGCGACCTCACTGCGGAACTGTGAGGCTTTTGAAAGTGAGAACATGAGGAAGGAAGCTGCTGATGCGAGCAGTGTAATTGAAAGAACGGTGGGTTTTCTTTTAGTATTTACCCACACAATGCTTTCAAAAAGCGAAATAATAATAAATTATCGCTTGTGGCTGCCTGTATGCAAGAGAGTTGGTAGGCAAATAAATGAAATCAGAGTGAAAAAGTGTAAATAGGCTGAGGTAGACAATGATTTCCTGAACTCATTCTCTTACTCCACACTTTGTAACACTTAACTTTGTGAAACTCGCTTCAAAACAGCAGTGAAGTTGAGTGGCACGCTGTGCGCGTAAATAACAATTCAAAAGCATTTAAGATACTTCATCATCTTCAGTTGCTTTTTGTTGCGCCATTTGTTGTATTCCACTATCTACCATATAGCCTGAACAAGGTATATTAAGTTTGCCACGAAGTTTGTAACACCTAGCACGAAGCATCGGAGMCCCTATAAAGTGTATATATGTACRAGATGTGTTCCAAAGTAAAAAGGACTTGACTTTGCAAAGTTTTATAAATTTAAATGGCTTCAATCTAGCGTATAGGGACGTTGAAAGTATTTGGTTATAAGAAATGTCATTGCGATCACCATATGAGGGTAAGTTATTTAAAGAATTTCACTGTTAAAATTATTATTCTAGCTACTAACCAAAAGAAGTCTTGTGCTTCGTGTTTACTAGAACATTTCTTACTGTTACTAATTTAGTAAACATACGTTGACCACTGTACCGAACAATATCTTCAGATTTTTACTAAAAATGTTCCCTCTCTGTATTGGGTAAACCATCGTGAGTTTTTTGTCATAAGAAAAGCGTGTCACCTTCGGCACTCATATATGAAAAATCATCGTGATGAGCTGAATTGATTTAGTCATGTCCGACTGTTTGTCTGTATACGCGCTAACCAGTCTCTCAGTTATGGCAATATCCACAATATTTTTTCTCTTTAAGAAAACGATCATTTTTCGGCACCACCTGTATTCGACCAGTATAATTTGCGACACAATTTGATGAATAAAAACCAAGATCGAGTAGATATTTTTGAGACACTTGGCATGGATTATTATCCAAGATAAGGCTACAATCTCCGGAAAATTTGTTTAGATCGGATTTTTAAAGCATATAGCTGCCACCAAACTGATCGATTGAGATCAAGAATTTTTTTTATTTACAGCTTTTTATACCATAAAACATGCACCTATGAAGGGTATTATAGCTCCGGTGCAAGCGAAAGTTAACGGTATTTCTCCTTTTGTATGCAACAATGGTTTTTTTAAATTTGTTATTGTAATCGCCCCTACTCCCCTCACTCAATTTAAGTCAAGTGCTCACCACAGCTGGTTGCCAACGAAAGACCAACGGAATAGGCACTCTAAAGCTTTTGAAGTGCTTCAGCGTTTGAAGCGAAAGTAAATTGCAGTAAAAAAAAAAGCACTCGTTATTTTTTTAAAGCTGCTATTCTTGTTTTTGCATAAAAAGCTATTGCCTTACTAGCTTTCCTTTTGGTCTAATTTACATTACGTCATATTCCTGGCAACAGTGTGTTTGTCTGTTGTTCTCAGAATTTCATTTCTTTCATTTAATAATTTGTTGTTGGGTGAGTCTGCTTCGTAAGCGGGGTGTGACTGCTGTGGTTTTACTGCGCTTTACTTTTTGCTGAGTGGGCTATAATTTGGTTGCTGAAATTAATTGAAATTTATAATCAATTGTTTAACCACAAAAAATGTGAGGTGGTTAAGGCGAAGTAATAGGGATGTAACAGTTGTCAAGGAGACATGAGCAGTAATAGTCATACTTACAATCGTATGTAAGTTAAATTGTGTCAGTTTTAAAGTAGGCTATCAGGTTGATTGTTTGAAATAGCCAATTCAACCATATACCTGTACAAGGGCGGTCCGATAAATATTTAGCCTACAAAACAAGAAAGCGTTAGAAAAAATGGCGATTGCTTTCTCAACATATTAAGCTTTTGTTTCGATTCACTACATCCAACGATGTTCCAACTGCTTTAATCCATTTGAAAAATACGTTTCCTGGAAATCTGCAAAGTAGGCCTGCGTGGTGGCAATAACCTCAGCAATTAACTTAAATTGCCGCTCAGCGCATGACTTTTTCAAAAGTAACCCTTCTAGAAACACTCAGCCGGAATACGCAGGATGAGAGAGGAGTTCGACCTATCTGGCTATGATTTCAGCGGATGTGCAAGTCAGTGAGTTGTCATGTGGAAGAGCGCTTTCTTCGTCGCCAAATGTCGCTCTTTTCTGTCATTCCATGTCAAATCTATCTAACTTTCTCTTCGAATATTATATTATTTACAAACTCGTACTATTAGTGGGTCTATGTAAGAATTTTCTCATTATCTCCAGATACATACATATAAATGTATGGTATATATTTCCATGTTATCTTTTCTTACTTTCTCCTCACGTGCTCAGCGACAGCAAAATAGGCGTAACGTGAGCCGATAACAGAATCGTTTACTGGCGATCTTTGCGAAATTGCTCGATATACAGCAAATGAAAAACGGCGCATAACAGAAATCAGCATGCAATGTGTTGCGTGCCTTTGAGCGCCAATATCTAGAGTTGCAATTGAAATGTTTACTAAGAACAACCTTAAAATGCTTTATCTCCCACCACAACGCGTACACTGCATGGTAGCTCAATAAGGTTATGTGGCTGTGTATGTACTAGGTGTGCCCTTCAACTAGGAGGCTGTGAGTCTACGAGTCTGTGTGTTTTTGTATTGCTTTCCTGTCCGTACGGCAGCTTGCCTGCGCGTTTAATGTCTATGCGCTCTACATTTCAATGCTTCCGCATGGGCAATTGCTAACTTTTCACTTCCGTTTCCGTAGCTACACATTTTTGCTTTTACTTTCTGAGCACGCGAGACAAGAAATCGATAGCGATGAGTTAAAGACGCGACAATGCGCTTTATGTGGGTTGAGTGCGTGGCTCCAACGAGCGAGTGTCATTGATAATACTGCTGGTGGTTGAGTGTGATAGAGACGGCGGGTTTGAATAGAAATTGTTAGATTTTCTCTGTTTCTACTTCAACTATTTCGTTTATGTGGCATTTGTATATGGTATTGGTGCATACATGCCTCTTAAATCGTTAAACACCCTTTGGTGCTAAGAGCTTATTAAGAAATGTAATAACATATTTAATTAAGATTTGTATTACATTATTTATATTTTTAAGTTTATGGCTTTGGTGCTAAATATTAATCGCAAAACCAATACCGCTAATATAAAGTTAAAATAGCGTATTAAATGGCGCAGTTCTCGACGTATTTTTCACCTATTTTTATCAGTCACTTCTCCGCTCACTATACAATAAAGTTAACTTCAGCTAACTTCAATAAAAGAGAAATCTATAGCTCATTATGGTGGGTTGCCAAACTTATTTCGTCTTAGTATTCCAGTATCTTTTTAGCTTCAAAGAATATTTTCACCTTAAAAATCTTCTGTGGAAGTTAAAATCATTATCTTGGATCCAAGTTTTTTTGAAGGTATCAAGAAAATAAAAGGCACACATATGCACCAGAGCATCATTATAATGATAATATTTTTGATATTTGGAGAAAAGAAAGCTTTGAAGCTATTGAAGATAACACTTTCACAACCACTTCTCAGAAGTTAACCTAACCTAGAGCTACAAATATTTTTAGGTGGCCTTGTGGTGCGGATATAAGGACACAGTTGAGGGAAAGGACTTCATTCATTAAGATCTTGTTGACCGACTGACTTGATGCCGTTGCTGAAGACAGCAATTTGTCGATTGCTAGACGCTCTCGAGCATTGGCTAGTGTGGTAAATAAATGAAACTGTCGACTTTAGTGCGAAGAAATCCACAAATTGTTCAGAAACAACCATCACATTCATCTAAATTGAGAGTTTAGTGTGGTTTTTGGGCTGGTAGAATTAACGGTTTGTACTTCTTTCGAAATAGAGCTGGTGACCCTGCCAATTGAGAGCGGTAAAGACCGATGTTAACCAACTTTTTATGGCCTTAATTGGAAGAAGTTGATCTTGACAACGTGGATCCAGACGGGCTACGTGCCACACAGCACGTACAACCACCGAATTATTGTGAGAAAATTTTGGAGATTCGATTATTTACAGAAATTGTGAGATGTGAATGGCCTCCAAGAAGTTGTGACTTAACAGTATTAGACTACTTCTAATRTGATTATTTGAAGTCATTGGCCTTTAGTAATGAACATTACTCTCTTCAAGCTTTAGAACTCAATATTGAACYTGCTATTCACGACATACGACTTGATTTTGTGRAATAAGTACTCGAAAATTGGATTCATCGAATTCATTCCTGCAAAAGAAGTCATGGACTGCTAAACTTTATTTTTATACTCTCTCGATATGTTGCACAGGGTATAACGCGACGGTTGTTTGTAAAACAAAAAAATAAGTGAGACAGATATACCGAAATGATCAGCATGACCAGAAAAGTTCAGAATGCCTGCCTGTCCCTGTAAGCGCCTGAACGGCTGTTCGAACAATACATCACATGAGAAAAGATAAGATATTGTGAAGAAATTTGGTGTACGTATTCTTTGGCACTCTGAGAAGGTTGTTATTGTAGGTGGAAAAATCGGACCATTTCGTCATCCCCAAAACGTTTGTAATCGAAAACACATAAACTGAAATTGCTAAGCTCTACGTAAACATCTAAGTGGTACGTAAACATCTAAGTGGTCGTAGTCCCGCCCCCTTAATAAGTTTGATGTCCATAATTCACAAACCATTACAGATGTATTAACCAAAATTTCTTAGAACGAATCATTTTAATCAAAAAATAATTAAAGCTTTGTAGGAGCCGGTGGAAAAAATACACAATGGTTGTGGTGGGCGATTTTTATTTCAAATTTCATATCTCAAGGCCTACTATCCCCCTATATTATATATGGGTTTTAAAACTTTCGGTTTACTTTATTTATTACATATCGTTGAATTTGTGAGGTTTCTTAATGAACTAATATAACATTATTTTCTTTTACTCTTTTATTATTTATATTTATTACGTCGATACTATCCCAATACAGGATATATGGTATAATAAGTTCGCCACGAAGTTTGTAACACCCAGAAAGACACATTGGAGAACCTACAAAATATGGATATACGTTTTTTCTTCTTTAATATACATTTTGCAAATACCTGAAAATGTGATTCCGGGCTTAATCTTTGAAAATTGTGGGAGTATAAAAGGAGCTTTCCAAAGAGAACAGGACTTTTTGAATCTAGCGTCCTCTCGGGGCGCCTTCCATATKTCGACTGATGTGTTAGAATTTGCTATTTTTATCGATTGCCCAGTGAGAATTTCATGATATTTCATTGATTGGTGCGAAAATGAGCTTCGAGCAAAGAGCCAACATTAAATTTTGTTTTAAAATTGGTAAAACTTTTGCCGAAACGTTTCAATTTATGAAAGAAGTTTATGGTGATAATTGCCTATCAAGTAGCAGAGTGCACGAGTGATTTCAACGTTTTCAAAGTGGTTGTGGGGACATAAATGACGATTAACATGCGGGCCAATCAAAAKCCGTAATCACCGGAAATTTCATTTACCAATAACCACTCACTGCATTCACCTGCTATTTCACCGTGCGACTTCTCCTTTTCGGAAAAATGCATTTGCCCATGAAAGGAAAGCGTTATGCAGACGTAGAGGCCATTCAAAAGACTTTCACCGGCATACTGGCGGTCATACCGGCCAACAAGCTACGCTCATAACTTTCATACGACTGAACCAAATTTGATAATTTTCTTTTTAATGTGGCCGTTGAGGCTCAAAGATGGTTTTTACGGTAAGAAAATATTGAATAATTTCAGGTCAGTCCTTTTCTTTTTCCCATACAAGCGAACGAATGTTTGTTTGTTAGTAAGGCTTCAAAGGTTTTTCGTTGTGGATCGGGGAAGGCTTAAAAATAAAAATACCTTATACTTTTTATGAGTAAAGTCGGAAAATTGGATAGTTCCAAAAAGTAACTCTTTTCCATACACATTTTTTTTTTAATTTTTTGAATTTTTTGAATCGTTCAATTACGGTCGCTTGCTTTTTTATTCCGGCTATTCAAAAGAAAATTATTGAAAATTATTCACTGAAATGTTTATATATGTGTGTTTTACGCAAAGTGATCAATTGCAGATTGAAATTTGTTACGAACGAATAAGTCGCCCTAATATCGATCGGCGTTTTTTTTTTGCGAGCAACGTATGGCAGCCCAAGGCAAGGCAAAGCAAGAAGCACTCCAAGGATGCGATGACATACGTGCGGAATTGTGGATCGCGGTCAATCAACAAGCGATCGTCACGATATCACAGCACAACCTTTCAAAGTTACGTTGTTTGATGGTGCTGTTGGATGCTAGGTGTATTCTGTTGAGTGGCAAAAGAGAGGTTTGCCGCACGTACACATTCTTCTTTGGACGGTGGTTACACCAGACCAAATTGATGAAATCATTTCTGCGAAAGATCCAGTATTATTCGAAGTGGTGAAAACCAATAAGATTCATGGATCTTTCAAACATTACAATCACTTTTCGGTTCGTATGGCTGACAATAAATGCACAAAACACTATCCACATGCTTTTCTTTCGGAAACACAATATAGAAATGATGGATATCTACTCTATCGGCGTCGCCCACCAGATAACAATGGCAGACCATTCAGCATTTAATTTAGAAGAGTGAATATAGAAGTTGGCAACTCATGGATCGTACTATATTCACCATTACTGTCTAATTCATTTTCAAAACTCATATCAATATCAATATATTATTGCAGTTTGGTGAAATCGATAAAGTACGTTTGTAAGTATGTCACCAAAGGAAGTAACATGGCGGTTATTAGTCGATACGGTCGATACGTGAACTGCAATAAAGCGCTTTGTAGGATATGTACTTTTGCAATTCATGAACGTTTTCCGAACGTTTTGGTCTCGCACTTAATTTGGAGAATGGCCATTCTCCTCATTTCAACTCATAGAATACAGTACAGCCAATGAAAACACCGCCAAAAACAAAATCAACATTTACGAGTTTTTTCTCAACTTTCGCTAAAAATTGGAAATGGGTGAATTTCGGTTGATACTTTCGGTGGTTTGATATCAATTCCATTCGCCGCTTATCAATTCACGAAAGATGAACTCATCTCGATTATTTATCCGAACATCGTCCAAATTATTGTAACTACGATTCCAAAAATAGCGATGTTGTTGACTTAAACTGGATGATTCAAAGTCAAATTCCGCGAGAATTGCGCTCATACAAATCGATCGCTCGTCTTGACAATAAAGACGACGCCGTGAATTATAGAGTGGAATTTCTTAATTCTTTGTAGAGGCTTGGTATGCCACCGCATCATTTGCGTCTCAAAGTTGGATCTGTCATTATTATGTTTCGCAATCTTCATGAACCGAAACTGTGTAATGGAATCCGACTGATTGTGACGCACCTATCGAATACAAGTGGACAGAATGCTTGATTCTACAAATTTCTTTGAGTTCCAATGATTTGCCATTTCAGTTCAAACGTATTCCGCTTCCAGTGAAAATTGCATTTGAGGTCACGATCAAACAGGATACAACTTGGTTTGCCAAGTTTGGAAGTGCTATGTATGTTTTTCACACGGTCAGATGAACGTGGCGTGTTCACGAGTTTGAAAACCATCTTTTCTGTACACCGAAACAGAAACCAAAAAATGTGGTTTATCAAGCAACGTTACATTAAAAAAAAAAATGGAATGATATATTCAACTTTCTTTTAATTTCAAAACACATAATTTCATGCAGGACATCGGCTGCGGGGTCAGCTAGTTTTGAATAAAATAAATTGCTTTTGCCGAAAAAACTATTTGTTCTGCTTTCTTTTTAAAGTAGTGTTTACTTTGGAATTCCCCTTGTAAAATGTTCGGTTAATTATGAAGTTACTCCGTTCCTACTTGTTCAGTTAATATTTGTTTGGAAATCGGAGTTAATGGTATTTATTTCAAGCGTTCATCTTGTCCCCGTCTTTTCGTACCTTCGAATGCCTACGCAACCTAACTAAAAATCTCACAGCGCAAGCCGATTAAATGAGTTTTAATAAAATCTAAGTTTTCACAATGAACAAACGCATACGTTATAAGTTAATTAAGACGCCTACACAATACTTTTCAATTAATGGACTGAAAGCTACACAGCATTACATAAGTAAACTTTTAAACCTGCGCTCAAAATGCTTCGAACCAGTGAAGGCAACACAGGAAATTTTAATGCATGTTTTCGCGAAATTCACTTCACAAATTATTTCACTTATTTAAATTATAAATTTATATACATGACATTAAAGTAGATGTTGTTTTTGTACTCACTTTCAGTACTCCATGCGGCCTCGCAGTTCTGCCATGGCAACTCACGCCGAAATGAGGCGCACATATAGAATATTGTCCAGGCAATAATCAAATTATAGTAGAGCATTACAATGGCCGAAACGATAACCATGCCAGCGCCGAGACCACGAAACAGCGGACAGAAGCGACGATAAATGGCCACAGGCCCCAATGCGGCATACTGGCCGAATGAGAGCTCCATGAACATGAGCGGCAGACCGGCGATAATTAACATTATTGTGAAGGGTATGAGGAAGGCGCCTACGGTAGGAACAAAAGCGAAATATTAGAGACAAGAATGAGATATTGTGTGAGAATTTGAGTGACACTCTTAATGGATGTTAATGCAATTTGGTGAAATTCTTAATTGATTTCCCCGTTTCAAACATCAAATATTGAACTTACCGCCACCATTATTGTAGCAGAGATACGGGAAGCGCCACACATTGCCCAGCCCCACCGAGTACCCGAGCAGTGAGAGTAGAAAATCGAAACGGCCCGTCCAATTGCCACGTTCCGGTTCATTAGGATCGCCGGTGTCGAGTGCAATTAGCGCTGCGCCCGAATCACCACCGCCGATGGCGACTTTCGTAGCTGGTGTGGTTGGTGTGTTCGGTGGATAGGTGATCACATCGATAGGTTCGCAGGCAGTTGGGCCGCCTGGTCCATCACCGCCACCATCACCACCAATTCGAATGCTGATGGCTTTGCCGTGTTGTGTGCTGCTGGTGCCGCTACTGCCAACGGTTCTGAWGCTTGTGGCAGCAGCGGTTGTGACGTTGCTGTTATCGTTCGGCACTTTAGCGCTGGCAGGCAGTTCAACGGTTGTGAAGCGATCTTCATTTTGCTACAAAAAAAATCAGATATGGGTTCACAGTTAGCAACAAGATATAAGAGGTGTATGAAAGTGAATTTAAGTTAATTCAAAACATTGACTATATTTTGTAAATGAGGATAATTAATATAGGAATTGAGAAATTTTTTCGACTCGAGCTGAAATTACAAAATTAAAACATATAACTAGAAAGCAATCAGCAGATAACTACAGAGCGAGCTCTGCGGCTGTGCGGTTTCATAATTTCCTTTTATGGAAATGTCTATGACTGCGGTATTAAATACATTATTAAGTCAAGTGTTTCCTTAGCTTTTTTTGGTGCTTTTCAAGTGTTTATGCTTAGAATATATCGCTCTTCTAGAAGGGATATCGCAAACATTTAATGCGAGAAAATACTGGCCAAGCAGAGAATACAATGTTGGTTATGAAAAAAAAAATCGGAAAAAAATAAACACAAGACAACAGGTGAGGAAGCAGATACTTTAACTCTGGCAAGATCTTTGGACAAGGGAGTGCAAAGAAAGGTGGACCGTCAAAAGATAAAGAGAGGTGGCTTAGTAGATAGATAGATAGTAAAATTGAGGCTTTGAACTGCGACTTTCGGTCTATTGTGCCCTCCTCTATATCACATATTTTCACAAAAGAACTGAACAATTACAGGGGCCTGCTGGGCGCGTCATCCCTGTTCACGTTGATGGAACCTATCTTGCTTCTGCATGGAAATCCATGGTACAGAACCGCAAGTTGCACAGAAAACTTTTCCCATTTTGGACAAGTGCTTCCAAAGCCGGCAGTGCCCCGTATATAGTAATTTGTTTCGGCGAAGGTTGATCATTTCCTTCAACATTGCAAGGTTGTACCCTTTGAGAAGTATCATTACATGGCGCATTTCTGCTGCCTGGCCCCATCATCCTGGACGTTGCCGCAGAGTGGGCTATCTCGTCGATCAGCTCATTGCCGGCTACCCCTTTATGCTGGCACGCAGATTAGGTATACCGGGTTGCACATAAATAGGCGGTTCAGCCTTCCTATACACTCCTCCACTGATCTCTGCATACTCATTAATAAAAAGGTTTCTGCTTGAAATATAGCTCAGTAGAAAACACATTGAGGTGAACTACTACTCAAAACAGGTGCTATACGGTCATGGCTATTTCCCAAAATCGTTGGCATTTTTGGAAACTGACCTGCAATGTGTCCATATTGGAAACTTTTTCCTGAAGTAATGCGAATGTGAAACCATTTTCAGTACAAAAAAACCCTAGCTGATGTCACAAAAAGAAACTTTGAAATTCAGGGCAGAGGCGCAAGAAATGGAAAATAAATTAAGGAAATTGGTGAAATTATCTTTTAACATGCGGAATCCGGAAACCTTTAAAAAAAACTCTAAACCATATTTTAAATATTATTTTCCTTCTTTTGGGGATATATTTTCTTCCATCTCAAAAAACAATACGAATACGAAGCAGTGCCAAACCCAATTTTACCCGATTTCCACTTTGATCCAAGAATGTGAGACCAAGGTTAGATGAGAAACGTAGAAATTAATCTTCATGAAGATTTTCTGTATTGCAATCCTTTTTGAGCGATTTCAAGGTTTCGTGCCAGAATTATAGTTTTAACTTTTTAGAAGAAAGTTATTACTATAATAAAAGTTAAATCTGTATACAGTGAAAACTACCTTTAACTGCTTCCTCTTCTGTTTGCACTGAATTCAGCTTAGCCCACGCCTACTAAATTAGCTGAGTACTTCACTGACTTTAGTTTACAGCTTAAGAGTGGAATTTTCACCAACACTTTTAAGACTCTTATGCACCCACTCATGCATGCTAACTTATAAGTATTTATCCTACATACAGCACACATACACAGTCGCACTGGCATAAGCTCATTAAGTTGTATTGACTTYGAAAAGCGCGCATAATCACGGCGTTAATGCAGCGCAGCTGCGTATTACGCCTAAAAGTAGATTTTACCATAAATTATTGCAGCATTTGTTAATAGTAAAAYTACAATAAAAAATAGAAACATTTTATATACATAGTTACGGTAGTGGCAAATCAAGAATATTCAAGGACTCTTCACACACATAACTAGAGTACAACACATATAAGGACATACATATATACTGAGTATGGGTTCATTTATTTATGATATATTTTCGCTATATTTCCATACAAATTCATTAAAAATATATATATTTCGCGCGAAGAAATCTGTGGAGGAAGATTTTCGAGCGGTAAATTTTAAGTATTCACTCGATGATTTGGTAAAGTTGCGCGCGAAATTCTTGATTCCTGCATTAACAAGGCGGATTTTGTGGTTGTTGTTTGTATATTTTATTTACTTTGCCTATCTTTGAAGTACTCTTGTAAATTACTCATACACTAACACTTTACTGAAGTGAAAAACTGATGAAAGCATTCGACAATTTATAACTCATGAAGTATACTCTTTGTAAGTACCAGCTGGTGGAAATTTTTCACTCATTACTGATGCTACTAATTTAATAACTAAGGTAAGTGTTAATCCGTATGGAAGTAAAATTTATTGGATTTAGTATTTATACACTGAAAAAGGTATATTAAATTTTGTTTGGAAGTTTATAGATTCTAGAAGGAAACGTTGGAGACCCTTTGAAGTATACATATACCTGATAAGCGTCTGGTATATCTGGTATATAAATGATAAGCAACGATTTAGCTTTGCCCGTTTGTTTGTATCCCTTTTCCCCAAAGATTTCCCGAAGAAACTGTTCACAATCGGAACCGCCGATTTCGCACAACTATAGCATGTAGCTGCCTATGATCTGACCAATCAAACYCAAGTCCTTGTATGAAACTTGAAACTTTTTTATTTGACAAGRTATCTTCACGAAGCTGGGCATTTATTATTATCTAAAGCATGTCTACATTGTCCGAAGAAATTGTTCAGATCGGATTTCTATAGTATATAGCTGTCATATAAACTGATCGGTCAAAAGCCAGTCCTTGTATGGACAACTCTTTTATTTGTATTTGTATTATATTTGCCAAGGTATCTTCACGCAATTTGACATAAATTATTATTCAGGGAATCGTTACAATCTCCGAAAAAATTGCTTAGATCGGATTATATAGCTCCATTCCATTTACCCATAAAATTATTGTTTTTAGAAGGAAAACTCTTTTTTTTTGTCAAGGTATCTTCACGAAATTTAGCATGGGTTTTTACCCAAGGCCTTGCTACAATGTCGGAAGAAATTATTCTGATCGGATTGGTGTAGCCAGTAGCTACCGTATAACTAACCGATCAAAATTCAGATAAGTATCTTCCTAAATCCGTACGAGTTCATCTTACTTAATGCGCTCACTCTAGCTTGTCGGATTATTAAAAATTTAAAAGAAAATGCAGAAAATAAGATAAGTCAATAGCGCTAGTCTAAAAAAAAATATATATATATATATAATAAAATAAAACAATTTTATATGATTTTCATTAAAAACTAGCATACGGACTATCCTGTATCGTGACYATAGATATTGCCGTGACATTCGAACCACGATACCGGCTGTGGTATGACCACACCTTCGCGTCTACAGCGCTCGCCAACTTTACTCTTGAGTTTGAATTATATTTAAGTCCATAGAGGCGCATGAAATATTTAAAATATCAGCATCTCACTAATATTCCGCTATTCATTTATTAATACAATAATGCAAATGCAACAAGGCGTTGCCATTGTTTCACACTTGCCCATTAAAATCTAACTGAATGCGCCATTGACCTGATAATTGAGTTTATTAGTAGCAAGCTGCAGTGTCATAAGCCCACCCACACCCGCAGCAACACAYACACACACACACACAATGAMACGTGGCCATACTATTTAATAGAGAGTGTAGAATGCATTGAATTGTTTATAGCATTGTAATTATATGCACACTGCGAATTCGCAGTTGGTAGCGCGCTTGACCTTTGAAAAATTACGCGCTAGCGATTATTGAAAATTTGCACACAATCAAGCGGCTGGCGAGCGCGCTGAGTTCGAATAAAGAGACATTGTGTGTGTTTAGCTAAAATTCGCTTTTGCCACAAATAAATGTCTATTATTCATTTTGTGAATTGCTTAATTATTGACAGATGACGGCAATCARCACTAAGCGCTAACGCTCAAACATAGAACAACAACAGCATTCGGTGGCATTATGTGCCACAAAGAGTGGTGCGGTGTGGCGGTGCGGTCTGTCACCTACTTGCAGTAAATGCATAAACAATGATGCAACGAAATTAATGAATGAATTGCTCCCATGGCAGCGATGATACACAAACAAATCACTGTATGCATGAGGTGCGGTGTTGGTGAGCGTCGGGGCGTATGAGTAACAACTGTCAACACTTAATTCCATGGACGATGGCATGTGAGAAGAAGAAATAAACTAACTGCTGTTGGAAGGTTATGCAATGTACATGAAAAATAAAATAWTAATATTAATAAATAAGAAAGAGCAAAGTTCGGGTGTAACTGAACATTTTAGATCTTACTCTGCAATTTTTTTTAGCAAGAACAAAGCCGAGAAAAGCATTTTTTCGGGTGTTAAGGAAACTTTGTATTAAAAAATATTGCGAGTGAATTCAATATTCATTATTTAACGAAATYATCTAATATGCATGTTATGTTATATAATGCTGAGGCAAGTGTTTCTATATTAYTATTGTATTAGGTATTGGGGTTTGGACTGATTTCATTCATATTCAACTAATGATTAAGAAAACACTTAGTTTTTTTTAAATATCGCACCTAGTAAACTGTTTGATATAGTGTGAAATGATTATAATATGGTATATGGAAATTAGTGTAAGTATTGACCGGATTATAACCATTTATAGCATAAGGGCAGACAATTATCATAAAAAAAACCCTCTCTGAGTGTATTATGACAACTTAAATTCAGTATAAAGTCAACGGAAGTTCGAATATTTTTATATGATATATATTTTTGTATTAGGCGCTGTTCCAGGTGAAACAAAGTGTMGCGATTGGTTCCGTTACTTCAAAGACGCCTATTACGATATTAACGACCATCCGCGTGTAGGAAAATCAAAGGCCTTCGAAGACGGTGAATAAGAGACGTTACTCGATGAGGATCCGCAAGAAGAGTCCAGCTAGGCCATTGGCAGTTTCACATATGAAAAATTCAGTTACAATTAAAAATTGTTCAATATGGGGAATAGACTTGGTTATACTCCGATTTCACAATGTGAGGTAAGAGTGGTGGAATAGATTGAGATAAGAATGACTGTATCACAATTGGGTGAAACCAGTTCCTSAGATATATAATTTCGCCTAAAATTGGGCGGTATATTTTCTATTGTCTTATTTTGCGAGTATATAAAAAAATTGTAGAAAGATGGGTATAAAAAATTTATGGAAATCATTCAACTCAGTAGTTAATTTGAACACACATTTTTTTCTATTTAAGAATATATCATTGAAAAGCCATATTTGTCGAAAGGGCCGACTAAAGCACAAAATTCACTATGTGTTTTCGTTATTAAGTATTCAAGGCTTCAAACCACATTCTACTCTAGTTCATTCTCTAAGATTTGTTTGCTTGTGTACTCTGAAAATTATTATATTTTCAAGTGGTTTTCTGTAACCGCGATTTGARAACAGTTCGAATATTGATCGTAGTTCGCAAACCTAAATATTTGAGCAAAATGAAAGTTCCCAAGTTAAGCATAACATCACCATATTTGTTATTGTTGTCGCAGAAATGACTGCTAATTTATACAGTTATTTGCTGAAAAGCTCGCAAAAATACACAAATATTTTGTTTATTCAGCAAATATTTATGATTTAATGACACTGTTGGCGACACCGACCTTTAACCCCACTACAATTTATTGTATGATATATATATACGTATGTGTATATACAATATACTTGCAATACAAGAAATTAGTGACAATGAACAATTAGAAAGAGCAAAACGGAAATCCGAAAACTTGAACTTGAACGTCATTAGACAAAAGAATTAACTCGAAAGCAGTGCAACCCTGCTTTGACGAGGCTGACAAGGTAAGAGAGCACACAAATAATTCAAGGTAAACAACCTTGATGGAGAGGTGGAGGCTAAGCGATTTTTGGTGCTTAGTGCTGAGGGCGCTGTGTGTGGAAGAGTTTGTTTGTGGAAAAGAAAGGTTAAAAGAGAGCGAGAAAGCAAGAGCAAAATGTTGGTGAGAAAGCAATGATAATTAACGGCACAAAATTTGTATATGTTTGTATAATAGTGAAACTATAGTAGAAACTGCGAGGCTGACAGACTGCATAAGACTGCTGAGATGAAAGCCAAGAAAGCAGAACAACAACACTGAATTTGTTGTTGCATKTTTTGTTTGGTTTTTGCTGACCGAGAATATTAAAGGGCGCAATGGCTAAATGTGGGTATGAAATAGTAAAACATAACAAAAAAATGAAAAAAAAACAGCAACAACAAAAACAGCAAAGAGGGCAAGTGTGCGAACAATTGTCGGCAGTCAGCGTTGCTTTGTTGCTTTTCGCTCGCAAATTGGTAACACTTGTCGTTGACACTTTGAAGGCATTAACACAGCAAGCAAAAAGGAAGGGAAATGGAAATTGCATAAAATAAGAACAAATATCAAATTTGAACAATATAAAAAACCAACATGCCTTCAAACACTATGCTGCGAGCTTCTGCCGCGGGGTGTGGCGGTACTCCAGTACTAATTTTCAAAGCCATTGCAATGGAAGGGCGAGTAACGGGACTGTGAATACACAATAATAGTAATTTGGCGTGCAGCCAACAGTCCATGACTAAATGCCAAAAAGCGACATGGCCTAAGCACACATACTCACACATAAGCATAAGCAGTAGAACAAACGCGACGAGGCACTCCGCCCGCACGGTCAGTTGATGGCGCTTTTATTTCGCAATTCAACCATAATTTACTGTCAAATGTGTGGTGGCGGCGGAGGAGAAAGCAGTGGAGAAATATAAAAGACACAAAAGAGAAAATTGAAACAGAGGCAAGCTCCACCACGTCTGCAGCACYATAAAATTCACTTTGAATTACAGACCTATGGAAAGCGTGGCTGTTTACAGATTTGAGTTGTTTTGGGTGTAATGAGAATGTTTCGATAAGTCATAGACAGAATCGTATTAGTATACCGGCTTCGATTGCAACACTGTTAGAACACAATTTCAAATGTTAGAACAACTGTTAGTGGAATATTGTCAAGAGCTGTTGAGTGGCTGCTTTGAAATTTGACGTTTCGTTTGTGTTTGTTAGTTATMAAAAAAGTATTTAATCTCAAACAAATTTTTTGGAAAAGCAAAGCTGCATTTTGAAACTGCGAAATAGTTCATATAAACATTTTACCTTTTCCTAAACTCATGGTATGGGACAGTTTTTTTTACATTTTAGTTTCAAAAAAAAAAAAAACAGAAATTTCTTTTAGGGCTGAAAGGGCTTTTAATACGATTTTTTTAAAGCTTCAACTAACAAAAATATTTTAAGGGAAAGAACTATCATTCATTTAAAGAAAGCTAGAAGAATAGGAAGGATAGTTAGGAATTAATAAAGTTCTTCACACAATGAATTAAAAATGGTGCTCTCTCGAATTAGTTAGATAAGTGGATTTAAAAAGTGAGATGATAAGTCATAAATCAAACGTCTATGTATATACATATGTTCTCCATAGGGCACTACAAAAGTAGACCGATAGGGACAGTAAACGATCCACCAATGACTCAAATTTATTAAAATTTACTACCGAAAGACCTCAAGTTAAAGTGGGTTTTTTAATAAGAGCGCTTCTTACTGAAAAATAAGTYATATGGAAGCTAAGCCACTCTGTTTTGTTTTATTCTTCTTAAGAACTATGACGTCTCATATGATGTGATAAAGCGTTTCGAAATTTGAGTTCAAGACCCAGTCGTGAAAGTGTACTTCTCCAACTGAACTTTAATTCGAAAGCATCAAAATAATCATTGGTRAAAAGACGTTAACTTTAATCAAAAGTAATGTTGAAAAAGGTTAACYGAAGGAAGAACTGTTTAATTGTTGGATTGGCCAAACCATAATTCGATTTCGATAGTTCCAAGCCGAAAGGAATTATTAAGTTATAAGAAATGTAAGAACTTTTTCTAAAAATGGTTACTCTAACAAAATATTTATTTTTTTATTACGAAACTCACTGACTTATCAAACAGGCCTTATTACTCACATGAATTGCGCGCACTTCGTCTTTAAACATTAAATTTCGAAATTATTGTGTATTCTTCTCTGGCAATTCACATAAATATTTAAGCAGTCTGTCAAAAGTGCTCGTTTTATAAGCAAATATTTATAGTTTTCTGAGAGGCTTGAAGTTAAAAGGGAAATATAAATACTGACAAATATACTTTGCATATTTTAGTGGCTTTGCGATCCTTTAGCTGCGCGGCGAGAGATAAAGTCGCCTTGTAATTTAAGTACAAATTGAGTTTCTTTGAAGAGTCATATGGATGTTTCCAAAGTGTGAAGTGTTTATGAGCCACTAAATGTCCTTGGTGGTTTTTACTGGTGTAAATTCGATCAACTGAGGGAGATTTAAAACGTAGAATGTAGAAAAAATTTACGAAGACGGCGAAGGAAAACTTCAACTACTAAACCAAAAATGATGCTGTTATTTACGCTACCAATGTATAGTGGGTGCAGRAATGATTGAATCGAAACAAAGGGATTGGAAGGAAGAGTAATTCAAAGATAACGACTGAAGCACGATTTAGAAAAAAATGTTGCAATTTAGTTATTGTAATTATGAACACCATTATTCTGTAAAGAAACTGGTGTATAGTTTGCAGTGTGATTTCCTCGACTACTATAATAAGATTGGGTATYGTTACTCCTCAGAATACAAGAAAGGAAAAGGAATTTCCATTATATAAAAGCACCGATAACAAAATTGCCCACAATTATTCCAAATCTGATAACATTACCTAAAATAATTTGGAGAGACATGCTTATAACTTTTGGTCCAAGTAGATTTTTCGATAGACTTTTTTGGCAGATCATGTGTTAGAACAGTCAAGCTCTCATGTTATTGTTGTTTAGTAAATCTTGAGAACCAGCATTCATATTGGATAATATTCGGCCGAATAGACCGAAGACCGGCCAGCACACATTGAAGAAAATACAGCAGCCGTAGCTTAGTGTGTACACGAAGGTCGTGGAGAGTCGATTCGGTCCCGGCACTTTTTCGGCCGAGGATATTAAATTGAAAGCATACAAAATACAGATTATGCAAAAACTGAAGCCGTTCTCCTTCCCAAGCAACTTCGCTTCGCTCTATTTCCTCTTGAAAAGTTGTAAGAAGATCCGACTATTTCGAGCCAAATTTTGTTCAGCGACGGGGCCCATTGCTATCTCAATGGGTGTGTTAATATGAAACATTTTAGTATTTGCGATGAAGAGCGAATTGAAGAGATTCAAGAGCTGCCAATTTATTCAGAAAAGAAAACGGTTTGGTGTGGTTTGTGGGCTGGTGGAATCATCGGTTCATATTTTTTCAAAAATGATGCCGGTGAGAACGTAACCATCAATGGAGACTTTTTCGCGCCATGATAATCGATTATTGAAGCTCGTGATCTCGGCGATATTTGTAAAGTCTCTATGCGGGCCATTCCGCTTTGATTCAGGTATTGATTCACTAGTTACCAGGCGAAATGGTCGAACAATTGGACTCAACGGATGGGGCATCTGAAACGTAGCTGCGGCCAACATTTGAAAGAGATGATGTTTAAAAAATAAATTAAAGTAAATATTTTCTATTAAATTTGAAGTTTCTGTGTTTTTTCTTAAAAAAAGTAGGGAATTTAAAAGTGGATCCCCCTTTATAAAACATATTCACGACCAAAAAGAGTTTAAATCACCGTAAACATATTTATTTATGTAGTGAATATTTGTATAAGTAGGCGATCTCTACTACGGTTAAAAGCCGAGTAAAATTCCATGAGTTAAATGCTAGGGTTTACAAATTTCCGATGCAAAAATCGTGGTTGAACCCTCTTTCACAAAACTAGAACTTAGTGTACTGTACCTCCAGAGTTATGAAAAGTTTGATCCGAGTGGTTAAAGCTAAAAAAAAGAGAACTTTGAGATTTATAACATCTTTGTAAGTACCTCCCACAGATCCACATCCAACGCTGTGCTTGACTCCTTGTTGGGCTTCAAACGCTTCGGCTTAGATTTTGGTTTCGATTTATTTTTCTTATCCATACTGTTATGATGTGTTATGTTTTGTTTATGAGAGTTTATTGTTGGAAAATATTCTTAGTGGTTTTGCTTGCTTATACAGTTCGGTTATTAATTGGTATAAATTTCTTAATTGATACAGTAASAGTGTCGTTACAGTTGTTTTTGTTTTATTCAAACTGTTTTTGCAAAATTACTGTTAGACTTTTAATTTTCTGCTTAGTTAATATTTGTATTGTGGTTGTTTGCTGAAGCTTAAAAACCTTTGCGGGTTAGTTTTACAGCGTAGAAAATTTCCTTGATCCCCATTGGTGCAGATAATTGCTAATTTTTTCGAATTCTGCAGCTGGTTTTGTTGTTGTTGTTGTTGCAAGTAGTCTTCTTCAGTTATCTTCTTCAAAATTTGCTGATTTATTGTATTTTATTTCTTCGTGTCAAAAATTCCAGAAATGTAGTATGCATATTTCTTTCAACAACTCAATTTCTCATTCCTTTTAATAACTTTTTCTTTTCCTCAACCTTCCTTATATGCTCTTAAAAATTTCAGTAAATAATTGCTGTCATTTTAATTGCCACTTTCTTCGCTTTAAGTATTATTAAATATTGTTGTTGCTACTGCTAATTTTCACTTGCATATGATTTATGTTTCCGCACTGTTGGCGCCCATTTGTTTTGCTGGCACCCTAAGGCGGTTCACTGTTGCTCGGCTTTAGTTTTGCAGCATATCTTATTGCTTGACTCCTGTTGTAGTTGTTGTTGTTTACAAAATTGGAACACTGTGCTGTATTTACATATATTTAAGTTTGGTATTTAACACCAGAGTAATTCAGTCATGCAAATGCGGTCAGCAATTAAGCGTTGAACTGTCCCGGGGAGCCTAGAAGTAGATGAAATTTCATAATTTTAATTTATTTGAGGCGATAAAAAACATTTAAGGACATGACAAAAAGTTATAAATAATTACAGATTTACATTTAGTTCATAAGAAATATTGTTTATCGCAAAAAGATGAAAAATGTGACATAGTCCGTTGGAGAAATTAATAAATTTTGTGATGAGCTTTTTATCCAAAACTATGTTTCGGCTTTTACAAAAAATACATATAACCCAGACTATACTACTATAGCACTCTTCGACTCGCCAGCGAATAGAACACATTATGACAGCTGTTCAAACCGATTAGTGGCACTTGGGGTGCAACGTTGCGAGTTTCGCTTCTTTCCTTTGTAAAGAACTTTTATTTACCACGTCGAACCCAAGGTCCCTTGGCTCTACACAAGTGTTATCCACCGTATGATATTTTATGGTATAGTGATATGGATGGTTTTTTCGAAAAAGTGCAGTATAAAACCCATGGAACAGGTGTAACGATAAGCTGATAATCGGTATAAATTAGCAATACGACCGAGAAAGAGCGATCCTGAGGAAGTAAACACAACGTTTTCATTCCCTTAATTTTGTATACTTTTACAACATGTTGCTCCAGAGTACAATAGTTTTGTTCACCTAAAATTAATCGAGATAGATATAGGGTTGTGTATTTATAAATGATCAGAATGACGACCTACCGATTTCGACTAAATTTAGTGCATAGTGTTCTTCTCATRTTCCTATGCCACAGTACGAAATGGGCGAAATCGAACTACAACCATTAAATTTGGTTATGGCACTTTCTGGTACACAAATAAAGAAGTAATTATTATTACGGCATATAATTTTGCAGTCATAATTTACTTAAAGTATGCCCTCAATGATATATGATATATATGTGACATGTATATCTTGGAAATTTCCATGAAACCCCCAAAAGTAGTAGAAAGCTGAAACTATTTGTTAGGGTAGGTTAGGTTACTCTTGCTCTATTTCTAAGAACATTCTTTGACGCACTGCGATGTGAGATGATTTCTTTAATTTCCGCTTGGCTATCGATTTATATAATATATTTATATTCTGTATGTCATTTCCAGCGTCCCCTGAGAATACATCTTGAATCATTTTGACAATAGCTGTAGTTCCGACTCTGATATTTGGGGCGTGTTGTACGTACTTATAAGCTTTAAGCTTTTAATTCGGTTAACAATTCGGTCTAACAAGCAGCCCCATCCCATATCGCATCGTTTTACGAATTATTTTACAGGAGAAACATACACATGATAGTAAAGATTTTGAATAATAACAAAAYCCTGGCACATTTTGAGAAAACAATTTGTTGTTGGCGAAATTAAGCATTGAGATTTATTTAGAGTTGAGTACGAATCAACTACAAAAGGGAAAAGGGTAAGATAATCTATTCTCATCGGACTAGGTTTGGGTAAAAATGACCTAAAGCTGTAGATAAGAATTTTGAAACAATCTAGAATTACTGATGTTGGTCGAAAATTGGTATTAAACCCTCTCCTACGAGAAATCCCAAGAAGATGAATGATACCAGCAAGAGCAAGCTGGTAATATTCCCACTTTCCCGAGTTGGTTTAGAAAATAGTTTGGAAAAAATATATTCATACCGTTTAAAGTTTCCCTGAACTGCACTCTTTGTAATCAAATATTACTTTAAATAATTAAACTCCTTTGACTGTTCTTCCTAGTAAACATTTATTMAATACTAATTCTTATTTTCCGTTTTAAACAATAATTTTTCTCACTGCACTTTTGGTAACTTTCCACTAACAGCACTTTATTGAGTTTATGCGAATTTTTCTTTAAGTTCCCGTTATTTAAAGTCACGCTCTTCAGCGAATTCCTTTCGCGGATATATGTGAAGCTCATTAACGCTCAAACGATTCATAAATTAACATGGATGAAGAAGATTTCACACCCAAAACGGATATTCGGTATTGCTAATTCAGTTAAATGGCAGAGAAGGTGACCAATTAATTGTCTTATGCTTTTTTACTGCATTTATTTCGTAAATATTTTCATAATTAGCATTTCTTCACACCTTATTTTGAATTTTTCTTAACTGTTGTTAGCATATTACTAATTGTTTTATGTTTTCTCACTTTTTTCGTAATATATTTTTTTATTATTATTTACTTACTAATAAGTTCAAGGAAAAGTGCTAATTCGACTTGTCACCTTTTTTATGATTTTTAATAGATAATTAGTAATTGGTAAGGAATTTGTACGCATAAAAGTTTTACAATAGTAATTAGCATTTAATTACTTGACATTGTGTTTACATATTTCTTGCTTTTTAATTGTTTACACCTTCTCTTTGTTGTGTTTCATTTATTGCGAWATTGTTTATGGATTTATGAAGGTAGCTCAAGCGAGTGCTGAGTAATGGAAGGAATTAGTTTAAGTTTCGTATGTGAAAGGTGTTTAAATATATTCTCTCATTGTTACAAAAATACTTTCTTGGAATATAAAAGTGATAAATATATAGCTTTTAGTATAAATAATCAAAAACAAATGTCTCTTAYGTCGAATGAAATCAAAGCTTGAAGATATGAATGCTAAAGTTGGTGCTTYTTGTTTGAATTTCAAGAAGTATTTCTCAAGTTTTTGTTGTTATAATTGCTTTTCCGACAACAATAATCTATTTCAAAATAGCGATTCTTACTAAAGTTTTGCATCTAGGAATTCGAAGAAGCTAGCTGAATGTTCAAAAATCCTGATATTAGTTATATAGGTCTATATATAGGCTAGGTCAAGTTTTCACTCAAATTTATCTATTTTAAACACAAGCATATGTTGTTATGAGTAGAATATGCCCCATAATTTTCATTGCGATAACTCAAATATTTGCCGATATATCTAGCATAAAGTCTTTTAACACCTCCAAAATCAAAAAAAAAAATTGTCAAGATATCCTTGTTTTTTGACCTGCTTTGACGATATTCGACCTTGCACCTTATGTACTTCAGAAAGATAAGCGTATACTAAACACTTATGATTATTTTCATGTGATATTTGGCACGGATAGCACTGACAGTCT
>NW_017537132.1:27948-49143 GCF_001853355.1 Bactrocera latifrons
GACCATCACCAAAAGCTCCGTCAGAATCGGGAAGGACCTCTCCGATTCGTTCGATATCAAACGAGACTTCTGGAGAGAATAATTAGAGCTGCAGACCTAAATAGAGAAGGTACAATCTTCTATAAGAGTGTACAGCTGCTGGCGTATGCCGATGATATTGACATCATCGGCCTCAACATCTGCGCCGTTAGTTATGCCTTCTCCAGACTGGACAAGGAATCAAAGCAAATGGGTCTGGCAGTGAACGAGGGCAAGACGAAATATATACTGTCATCAAACAAAGAGTCGTCGCACTCGCCACTTGGCACTCACGTAACTGTTGACAGTCATAACCTTGAAGTCGGAGATAATTTCCTCTATCTTGGAACCAGCATAAGCACCACCAACAATCTCAGCCTAGAAATCCAACGTAGGATAACTCTTGGCAACAGGTGCTACTTCGGACTGAGTAGGCAATTGAGAAGCAAAGTCCTCTCTCGACAAGCAAAAACCAAACTCTATAAGTCACTCATAATACCCGTCCTGCTATATGGTGCAGAGGCTTGGACGATGAAAACAATTGATATGTCGATGTCGTGAGTTTCGAGAGAAAAGTTCTGCGAAAGATTTATGGTCCTTTGCGTGTTGGCCACGGCGAATATCGCATTCGATGGAACGATGAGCTGTACGAGATATATGACGACATTGACATAGTTCAGCGAATTAAAAGACAGCGGCTGCACTGGCTAGGCCATGTTGTCCGGATGGATGAAAGCACTCCAGCTCTGAAGTATTCGACGCTGTACCCACCGGGGGATGCAGAGGAAGAGGAAGACTTCCACTCCGTTGGAAGGACCAGGTGGAGAAAGACTTGGCTCCTCTTAGAATATCCAATTGGCGCCACGTAGCGAAAAGAAGAAACGACTGGCGCGCTGTTGTTAACTCGGCTATAATCGCGTAAGTTGTGTCTACGCCAATTAAGAAGAAGAAGAAGAGCTTTGTTAGAAAAACGAAAATCATTATACGTAGTATATGGGAGTTGGGGTAGTATCGAACCGATTTTATCTATTAACTATTATGATGCCACATATTAATAGATGTTCCTTGAGTTTAATTAAGGTACCTCACAKACGTTCACCAATGACTTGTAACAAAGTGAGGCGGATGTTCGAAAATCCTAGTAATAGCTGTATGTGGGYTTAGTCAAGTTTTCGTCCAATTTTATGTATTTTAGGCACAAATATACACTGTTATAAGTTAAACATACTCGGTAATTTTCATTGAGATATCTCATTTATTGGTCGATATGTGCAACATAAAGTCACYTGGAAGTTCGAAAATCTTTATATTAGGCATATGTGGGCTCAGGGAAATATTAACCAGATTCAACCCATTTGTGATACACAGAATACTATTGTCAGGAAAGGATTCTGCCTGAATTTTAATTGTATGTTTCACTTATTGACCATTCTTTKCTGCCAAAAGTCTGAAAAAAGTCAAGCAATCTTTGCTGCCAAAAGTCAAGCAAAGATATTCGGGTCCATATAGCGTGCAGTTGTGCCAAAAATATGTAAAATCACGTCAATAACTTCTCTTAGCCTCCATATACCTAATATAACTATTTTCGAAATTTCGGATGACATTATTTCGTAGCTAGTAGCTAGGGGGAAATATGTGGATAATTATGATATTTGCACCGCGACTTAAGGTCTACTGTGTCCTATTAGTAAAATTTTTTAATAAAATTAAATAATCTTGTGCATTCTCTTGCCTTAAACTTCCAGTCACCTATCATTTTCAAAAATATTTAAATTTTGGCGCTCTTCTATTATCTTTATATCACATCGCTCGTAAATTAACTGGATTATATGGGTATTTCCTTGCGATATTTCATTTTCTAACATCGCTGAAAATCCATGAAACGTCATCTTACGCAAGTGTTGCTATAAATTCATACTATTCCGGCAAGGGTCAGCAACAGTGGCTGGACGAATGTGTTTAAATATTTATAGAATCACAGCACTCAAACACCTACGCGATCGAAGAAATCCGTGGCGGCGACGGCATAAAGGAAAAGGTCAAAACGAAGATATGACTAACGGTAGACAGCTTGAGCGGAAATCGAGCGAGATTAGTAAGATAATACAAATCGTGTTGGGTGGAGTGAGTAGAAAATGAGAAAATAAAATTGATAAGTAAGTAAAGTGAAATAGAAGTATAAAGTWGGTGAAAATAGAAGGTGACAAACAAGGAAAAGCTAAATGAACACGGAAAAAAATAAACAAAGTGTATACCCAATAAAGTAGTAGCTAACGTTAATATTGCCATTTATCAAGAGCACCAATGAAGTTCTAAAAGCACAATATACTATATAATTACAATAAAAAATATATCCAAATTATTTCAAAAGTTATTTACGTGCCTTCATTGGCAGAATTTGTGCCTCCATTTATACATATATATGTATGTATAACCACAATTTCACTTTAATTCGCATTTAATTGTTATTTTTTCCACTTTTTCTTTTGCTGCACAAGCTTTTTCGGTTGTGTTGCTTTTTCACTTTTTTTATTTTGTGTCACTGTGTCATAAATTACTATTTATTTTTACAGTRTGTCGTTGTTGCTGTAGAATGATAAATAAGGTTTAATTTGTGCACATAAATCTAGCCATTTAATCACAATCACTGCTATTCAGTTGTTGAGAGATGTCAGAAAGTGCTGTCTTTAGCAGAAGCTGTGGGTAAGAGTGGCAACTWGCGCAGGATGTGTGAGTAAGGTGGCAGAGCATATGCTTTTGGCTGCTGTCAGTGAAATAGCTGATGGTGCAAAAAACAAAATGCTAATCTACGCTAAAGATACTTAGATAATAGGAAAATCGCGCAAACAAATTTCGCTCATAAACATGCCATGAACTTTGGAAAATTTTATACCGTTATATAACTAATTAAAACTAGTATGTTTGCTTAACTTTAATAGGAGATTTGCGATAGTTAAAAAGCTGCAGGAACATATTTCACCGATACATGATGACGCTTTACAAGAAACAGCTTTAACTTYGGCTGCACCTACAATATTATCCGTTAATCCTTTAAAGGTGCACGTTTTATAGCAAATAGGGCATAAAAAGGCTTTTATGATAGCTTTATTCTATAGTAATTGGATGTGAACAATTTGTTCTGAGATTTTCAAATAAAAAAGTTTTCCGTACAAGAATTTAACTTTGATTAGTCAACATCGAATTCAACAAATTAGCCGCCGGAAGACAATAATTAGTTCAAAATTTCTGGTCGACATCTCRAAAACTGTACAAACAGTCAGAAGTGTGTACCGGCAAATGGACATGGTTAAATGACTCATATTTTCAAGCTGATAATTTTTATATAAATATATATATTATAGATTTCGTTGTTAGGTGTTATAAACTTCATTGCAAAGTTTATTTATGGTGTTCAGGATATAAAAAAGCTAAGATAATGAGAAATCGATGGATTYGTAGCAGTTAGGAAAAGTATGAGATCGCACACTTTGAAATAGTTAGGCGCTTATAACAACKATCTCATATTTGGTGTACAATAAGTAGAAAAATGAATTTTTGTTTTTCTCCGACGAAAAGTCCGTACAAGTAGAATATGCCTTCAAGCCCCAAAAATGCCCTCAAGTGGGCTTTATATGATCAGTTGTTACATAGTCGACATAGTCGAAAAATATTTGGCGTAGCTGTATTGGCTTCTCAAGTCTAGAGCCCACCTTAGTCTGAAGAACAAGAAATAACAAGTTACTTAGTCCGATCTGGTCACGTGACATTCAAATTTGGGGCAGTCCAGTGAATTAAAATTGAAAAGTAATTCAAGCTTTTCAAAATAAAGTTCTGCGCACCACAGTGGTGGCTTCTTTCTATGTGAGAAACGATGTCTTCCACCGGAACTTAAAGTTGTTCATTGTAAATGAAACAATTGAAAAGTTCAGYAGACGTTACCTCTTGCAATTGGAGCAATATGAAAACATGTTTGCGATTTAACTGCTGGACAATAGTTTACAAGGTAGAAGATTGCAAAGATACCATTCGCTAGACCGCTAGTTTCGATTAAATTAATGTATAAGATTATTTTATCTACATATTTATTTATTTATTAAATTTTTTTTATTTAATGTCATACTGCCGTAATTCAGCGTCATCATGAAATTTAGTTACTGTTTATTAAATATATTGAAATTYCAAAAGACCAAAAAAACTTGGTTCTCTGAAAAATTGGTTTTAAGATACCTAATATGAAGTGTTCTAATAAGGATTATATAAGTGTATGAATAGAGTTATATGTTATTAATGGGATATTAATTGTAATCTTGTCCTGACATTTAACATATTTTATTAAAAGCATCTAATAATTCATAATCAAAAATTTATGTATATACTACTACTACATACTATTGTAAACAAAAAACAGTAAGATTTTGTTCAAAATTTTAAGTCTCTTAATTCATTCTGCCAAATCTATGTCGTCCCACTCAAAGTAATATCCTTATACTTCTGCCAACGTTTTTTTCCAATCCTCGAATAAGTTATTAAAGTCAATTTCCGGAATAGCTATCAATGCGTAWAGCGATTTACGTTTAATGTTTTCAATTAACTCAAAACAGTTTCTTCGGAGTGGTCGTTTGAGTTCGATAAATAGCTAGAACTCACACGAAGCTACAGTAGGCGAATGAAATGTTGGTGGAAACTTCGGCGATAAAGAATCGATGCAGTTGCAACGGTGCATTACCGTGGTGCAAAAAAGTCGGTCCTTTATTCCGTCCTCTTTTTACGAATAATCGAAGAAAACTGCCAACATAACCTTGATTTTTGACCTGCTTTGATGTGTTTTTTCGGCTTTGGCTCACCTTTGCCACGATTWTCAGCCAATTAATTATCTGTTTCCGGATCTTAAGAATAGATCCAAGAATGATCGCCAGTCTTAATACGTTTCTTGGCATCATGAAAGTCGAAAAGCATTGTTTAACAGACGTTAACGCGACGCTGTTTTTCGAAAAAAATGAGTCATTTGGAGCCRAGAGTGCTTTCAGTTTTTTTAGACCCAAATGATCTTTCAAAATGATGTCCACTGTTAATCGTCGATTCTCAAACGCCAATTCCTTTATTTTATTGACTTGTTGATCATCTGTTGATGTTGATGACCGTCCTAAAGTTCTACCAATCAAAATCACTTGAACGCGACAAAAATTATCACTAAAGGTCTTTTTGAACATGCTGAACGCTTCAGTACCAGAAWTTTAATACCGTACGAAGAATTTAATGGTTGTCGGTTAAAGAATTACACTCATCGTTTAAATCACCGAATGCACTTAGGTATTTCAGAAAGACAAGTGTACAGGTATACTAAACACAAATGATTATTTTGATGTGATATTTGGTACTGATATCACTGACAGTCATACAAAACTAGAAAAAAACAAGTAAGGGCTAAGTTCGGGCGTCACCGAACATTTTATACTCTCGCAACAAAGTTGCTAAAGAGAGTATTATAGTTTTGTTCACATAACGGTTGTTTGTAAGTCCTAAAACTAAAAGAGTCAGATATAGGGTTATATATACCAAAGTGATGAGGGTGACGAGTAGAGTTGAAATCCGGATGTCTGTCTGTCCGTCCGTCCGTCCGTGCAAGCTGTAACTTGAGTAAAAATTGAGATATCATGATGAAACTTGGTACACGTATTTCTTGGCTCCATAACTGTCTCTTATACACATCTAGATGTGTATAAGAGACAGACTGTATAGAGTCGTTTCTTTTAGGCATTTCCATATACAGTTAAAAAATGGAAGAAGTCGGACAATAACCATGCCCACCTCCCATACAAAGGTTATGTTGAAAWTCACTAAAAGTGCGTTAACCGACTAACATAAAACGTCAGAAACACTAAATTTTACGGAAGAAATGTCAGAAGTAAGCTGCATCCATGTTTTTTTTTTAAATTGAAAATGGGCGTGGCGTCGCCCACTTATGGACCAAAAATCATATCTTAGGAAGTACTCAACCGATTTCAATGAAATTCGGTATATAATATTTTCTTAACGCCCYGATGACATGTACCAAATATGGGTGAAATCGGTTCACAACCACGCCTGAAATCTCGATTATCACTTTATCATGCGAGAGTATAAAATGTTCGGTGACACCCGCGCTTAGCCCTTCCTTACTTGTTAATTAAATGGTTTTATTTAGCTCACCCCGTTTGTTTTATTTATTATTTATTCTTGGGTYAAATTTCACCTTCTTCCTGTCAACCGATTAATCTGAAATTTTGTATACACTTTGGATTTTGGTGACAATACAATTATGTTTATTCATTATCATTATAAATCCAAGATGGCGGCCACTAMAAAATGGCGGATAAGTAGGTTTTATCAATCCCATCAACATGGGTATCAAATGAAAGGTCTCAAGAAGTAGAACACAATTTACTATGCAAAATTGAAATCTAAAATGGCTAATGCTCAGCCCCTGGTGGGGATAGAGGGGAGCTTGAGGGCTTTCCTGAAAGCCCCAGGTGTGAGCTAACTCGCTTAACGGTTAAACGGTTTTATGTTAAGCATACATTGAAATGTTTAAGATAAATGTACTAAAAACCAAAAAATAATAAAATAGATACAGTCGTGGGAATTATAAACATATGCATAGACTAGATTGAAATAAAACCGTGAGGCACGTCAACTGTCTACAAATTATCGACTTAATGTGCGATAAAAGAATCGTTTACTTCGTCGTTTAGCAAATTTACTTATTATTTTCTTGCTCATGGAAATTCCAACAGTTATACACTCCATGTAAATAAAAGAGATATTTCAACTAGTTTATCGTTGGACATTTGCACTGCTCGTTGGCGAGGAATCGTTTCACTGCTCGTAGTTTGTGTTTAATCGACAAAATATATGATAAAAGTACTACTCCCTCACCACTATGAAACCGTAAAACTCGCTTATAATCGAGCTTGCTAGCTTGTTTCCACACTCTAGCCCTACTTATCACACGTCCATCGTTGTCGGTTGAACAACTGCCTAATTATAGTGTAACATTACAAAACAAACATTTTAATCAACTATTGTAGACAATTGACCTGCCTCACGGTTTTATTTTAGTCTAGTCATGCATATGTTTATAATTCCCACGACTGTATCTATTTTATTATTTTTTGGTTTTTAGTACATTTATCTTAAACATTTCAATGTATGTTTAACATAAAACCGTTTAACTTAAAAAGTTTTTTACCTATTTTTATCATTTATTTTAATTGTATTGAAAAGTTATAGYCCGATCACGACAATTTTTCCACAAGGGATACCTCAGCTCAAGKACCATATTTGTGTAAAGCTTTATTCCGCTATCATCATTGGTTCCTAAAGTATATATTATACAGAAAAAGCATCAGATGGAATTCAAAATAACGTTGTATTGGAARAAGGCGTGGTTGTGAACCGATTTCATCCATATTTCTTACATGTCATCAGGGTGTTAAGAAAATATTATACACTGAATTTCATTGAAATCGGTCGAGAAGTTTCTGAGATATGGTTTTTGGTCCATAAGTGGGCGACGCCACGCCCATTTTAATTAAAAAGAAAAAAACCTGGGWKCAGCCTCCTTCTGCCATTTCTTTCGTCAAATTTAGTGTTTTTGACGTTTTTGTTAATCGGTTAACGCACTTTTAGCGATTTTCAACATAACCTTTGTATGGGAGGTGGATGTGGTTATTATCTGATTTCTTCCATTTTTGAACTGTATATGGGAATGCCTGAGGGAAACGACTCTATTGAGTTTGGTTGACATGGCTATAGTAGTTTCCGAGATATGTACAAAAAACTAGGGGGCGGAGCCACGCCCACTTTTCCAAAAAATTACGTCTAAATATGYCCCTCTCTAATGCGATCGTTTGTGCTAAATTTCATTTTTATCCCTTTATTTATGGCTTAGTTATGGCACTTTATAGGTTTTCGGGTTTCGTCATTTTGTGGGCGTGGCAGTGGGCCAATTTTGCCCTTCTTCGAACAAAATTTAAATTTAAAAGCTTTACTATTGTTTGCTTACAGTAATTCATAACATGCAGTATACCAGAAATACTATGGAATAATGCTCTTACATTAGAAGATTTCAAGCAAAAAGTACACAGACATTAGAAGATTTCAAGCAAAAAGTACACAGWAATTCGGACGGTACTATATATACGTAGCATTGACTTCGTTATAATTWTTCAATAATAACTTTGATGTTTTTAGAAAACAAATGTGATCCAAATTATTTGAAAACAAACGCCGGACAAAATCATCCACTTTATGATTATTGTACGACATTTCATTTGAGAGATCGTCAACAGTTTAGAGAAACATTATAGTACCTATGCGATATTGTCGACGATAAAAAGCTGGGTTGAAGATGGTTGCTTAATAAAAGAAACATATTTGAGGATATTTTTGTGATAGTCAATATAACTTAGACGCGTCGTCAGACACTCCAGTGCCCAATGTGAAGGTGGTTTATGGCTATTAAAAGGAACAATAAATTACTTCAAGTACAAATTTTAGGTGAAGCTTTTTATAAAATACGAACTTTCGTGGAATATAACCGAACTATGTAAAGATAGTTGTTGACAATAGGCATTTTCCAACGAGATTTCATCTGCAATCACTAGAGTAAAAAAGCGCAAGACAAGTGCTGAGGACACACTTGGGTAATATATTGGTAGGCTTAAACGAGACTTATACCATAATGCATAAATCAAATCAGTCAAACGAAAATCCAACACTTTGGTTCTTCAGATTCCTATCTAAAGCTTAGTTGTGTGTAACTGGGAAGTACTCCTACCTAATCACTTATGAGCAATCACACATGCTCAATCGATCCTACGTCGTACCCTTCAACCAAAAGACCAAACACAAATTGAATTTACTGTGTTGATAGTATGTCTACAAGATGGGGTAACAGATAAATACAAGTAAGTGGCACCTATCTCAGTCTCAATCTTTCCGTACCCCACTTTTTATAACATAATCGCTTTGCAAATAGTTTTCATGTAATCCTTCAGATTTTATCACCAATTAGCACTTGAACAGGTGAATGTGTGTGTGTACATATGTACCGTTATGATTTTATCACCCGATTTCGCCGAGTCCACTCGCCAAAGAAACTTGAGTGAAAAATTTGTACAAAAGCCACAACTTAATTATGGAAGCGTTCAAAAGCATGACAACGCCTAAGGAGAGGGTCTCGGGGGTAATRTAATATACGAGTATGCAACTGCATGTGATATTTATGTGATTATCTTGGCTTGTATACATTTTGTAGCAACTTGTAAATTGTTGTTGTAAATTGTTTGCCTGTGTTTGGTCGCATGATCTGCTCATAATACCCGACGGCGCGTTGTTGACGAAAAATGTAAAGAAATAAAATGAAATACGTAACGGAAAAGCTCACAGGCGCGTAAGTGCGAGGCTGTCAGCGTTGTTGTTATTGCTGTTGTTGTGCTCGTTGACAAGCGTTGAGTGTCATTGACGTGAATGTCGCTTGCGGGACGGCGAACAGCGTGAGTACACTCATTAATCTTGAGGCAGGCCACAAGGGTATGAGTAAGACTAGTGACAGATAGAGGTATATGTACATATGTACACGTACGTTAGGGAGGTCCGTACAACAACAAGTAAAGGATTTCTTATAATTAACAAAATAAAGGTTTATGTTATTATATAGTATGCATTATACATATGTATATATTTTAAAATTGATTAGACATTGTTACGGTATGTCACTCTTGGAGTTCRATGAGTTTATTTGAACTCTCGCGCTTGTGGGATCTAAATTTGTATGTGAAAATTTCAAATAAGCAATTAACCAAAGTCATCTATTCGGACGGCTTCTCCTGCTATGAGAGTATTTGGCGCAATACCCGCTRGGAAAATCAGAAGAAGAGGAGTACCTCCACTCCGTTGGAAAGGCCAGGTGAAGAAGACCTGGCAACATTTGGAATCTTCAATTGGCACCACACAGCGGAAAGAAAGAAGGACTGTCGCATTGTTGTAAACTCGGCTATAAACGTGCAAGCGGCGTCTACATCAGTAAAGAAGAAGAAGAACTAACCAATATATATATGACTTTTTTCGAATGACTTGAATCGACTCCGATGGCCATAATTTTTATTTATTGTGAACTCAGTGGTTGAAATTAAAAAGTTTGTCTTAAAAAAATCCTTAGCACATTTAACATCGCCCTAATGATTTGTACAATYCATATGAATGCAAACAACGGCATACATTTTTCACGTTATATAAACAACAAAAACTGTTACATAAGCACTTGCATGCGGGAAAGGCTATAAAAATGTGTGGAAAGCAAAGCGAAATTGCTGTTGCCAAAAAATAACGGAAAAATTATGTTACAAAAAGAAGATTGTGTGTAGATAAAAAATCTAAATGACAGRGTGAGGAGAAAAAGGAAGCAGAAAACTGCCGTCGAAGTGTTGAAAGAAGAGTCGCAGRAATGCTAGCCCGCAGCATGCGCCAGCACTTGAGGTGCATATAAATTTATAAAATTATACGATTCCTACTAATTTCTCTTGCTCTGAGAATTCCCTTATWTATTTGATCTGATTACCTGATGGTGGTGGTGGTAAAGCATGCAATATCATCTTTGTAGAATATGGTCGGACGAAAGCATGCCTGACGATTGGAWTTTAAGTGTGCTCTGCTCAATCGACCAAGAGTTAGACCCCAAAATCTTAGCCTCGAAATCAACGCTCTTGCCAACAGGTGCTACTTCGTATTAACTGCGCTACTAAGAAGTAAGTTCCTCTCTTGACGAACAAAGACTAAATTCTACAAGTCACACAAGAGAGAAAAATGTTTTGCGGAGGATGGTGCATTGGCAACGGTGAATACCGCAGTGGGTGGAATGATGAGCTGTACGAGATACACGCGAATATTGACATAAGTAGTTCAGCGAATTAAGAGCGGCTACGCCGGATGTCGCCCGAATGGACGATCACACCCAGCTCTGGGAATATTCGACGCAGTACCCGCCGGAGACGTTGAGGTCGACTCCTATTTATAAATATTACCCAGAGCAATTTAGTAAACTTTCATTGTTTTCAATGAGTTTATATATTCTTTGATCTGTTATGAATTTAAATAATTTTTTACGAGGTTAAGTGATAATTGACTGATGAAAGATGTGTTCATAAGCGATATGGGAACTGGAACTATTGGAACGCATTCACACGTATTGTTCAAATTCGACCACGCCTGTGCTATGTTTGTAAAAAGATTTAAATAAGCGATGAACATACGTTGTCCGGAAGCACTGCCAAATTGAATTGTACACACGGTTAAGCAATGCGGACGCTGTCGGTAAATGCACGCACAATTGCTGCGGGTTACGTATAGGCCATGGTGAGCTGTCGCTAGCAGATGAAAGAGCGATTTCTACGAAATATTGGGTGTGTTAAAAGGGTTGAGTCGATTTTACAAACTAGTAGTGGAGTAGAAGCTAAACTATTCTTATTTAAAGGTGCCGTAGATCGTTCAATTATCTTTACAGGCTTCTCGGGACCGAAGTTTAGTATTTCCTTYAAGCATGAGAAAAATCTATAAACGTCAATTGGAGTGAAATGAGGAGTTCTTCGTGGTTTTCCGATGTCACGAACTAAACTCGTTTTGAATCTAGCCCAACTGAAGAGCCCTTTCAGCTTGCCCYGGTAGAAGTGTGAAGCGCCACCAATGAAACTTAATTAAATTGTGACATGGTGAAAGTGAGCTTTTGCACATAACTTTAAATTTGTTCGTATATATACATATGTATATTATATAAGTGCGAATGTGCGAATGCGTCGCCAAAGCTGTTGCGTGTAGCAACCAGCACCCGGATAAACACATTTCGCCGTCAGGTAAATAGGCCACACAGCCAGATATGAAGTAATGAAGCAGCAAAAGTTTAACGTCAACAACAAMAACTGCGAAAAAGGAAAAAAAATGCATGCTGCTTAATCAGTAATCAGGCTGACAAATGCAATCAAGCTTTGCAACGCTATGAGGATATGGTATTTCGAGGCAATTACAATGAATGAAAACATCAAGGATGCAACTGCAGTTGCCACGCTTGCCACAGCTATCGGACTAGCTGCAACTACTTTTCGTGATGCGGCAATATTCTTGTCTGTAMCTTATTAGACAGAAGAATGCACTCTGTGCAACTTTTAACGAGGTTTTCTCGAAATTAATTTTTTCGATGAAGTAGCCACAATATCTAAAGTTCGAATCAGTCGATTTACTCGATTTATGGCACGAATATTGGTTTAATATCTTTCTATCTCAAGATGTAAGAAAAAAAGAAATATTGAASTCTGTATTCAGCACTTATGCTCGATCGTATCGTTTGGTRCCGTTCGCAGCAACTCGAACTGACATATCGAAAGACTTGGCGMATTTTACATCTAGATCTTAAATTGAAAGCGTCCAAAATAATGCWTGTGCAAGAACTGAAGGCGCTCGACCTTCCCGAGCGATATCGCTTCGGTCTATGGGCTCTTGAAAAGTTCAAAAAAGATCCGACGTTSTCGAGCGAAATTTTGTTCAGCGATGAGGCCCAGCAAGCAAAATTGTCGCGTTTGGGATAAAGAGCAACCTGAATACATTCCAGAGCTGCCATTTCATCCAGAAAAAACAACGTTTGGTATTGTTTGTGGGTCTTTGGAATCATAGGTCCATATTTCTGCAAAAATGATACCAGTGAGAGCGCAACCGTCAATGCCAAAAGTTATTGTGCTATGATAACCTGATGCCTGAAATTAAAGCTCGTGATCTCSTCGACATTTGGTTTTAACAAGACGGCACCATTTTTCGCACATCTCCTCATTCAATGGATTTATTTAGAGAACAAACTTCCGCGAAATCACACCGTTAGACTTTTTCCTGTGGGATATGTCAAGTCTAAAGTCTATACGGACAATCCCACTTTGATTCAGGCCTTGGTACAATACGTCACTCGTGTTATTCTCCAGTTATCAGTCGAAATGTTCGAACGAGTCATCGAAAATTGATCTCAACGGGTGGACCGACTGAGAATGTTCTTTCATTTCATTTGAAGATATAACCTCGAAAAATAAATGCGAAAGAATGTTCTTTCGAGTGATAATAAGCATTTCCCTTTAAATTTGAAGCTTCTGTGTTTTTTCTATAAAAAAGGAGGGAATCTCGAAATGGGTCATTGCTTATAATAATCTACCACGCTTCGCCTTTAATTGTAGGGTAAGTCTTTACTACCCTTAGAGAAGCTGTGCTGCCCTTTATTTACGGCTTTACGTCGGTTTCAATGAGTCTGTATATAATTCTGTGCTGGGCGTACGACGTTGGCCATCATCTTATGAGATGTATAGATCTCTTTTCTGTAGCTTGTTGGATTTTTTCCAGTACTTGTACTTTGTTGCTTCCTGAATACATAGCAGAAAAGCAACCTCGGTGACAAACATTGTGAGAATTTCCAATTAGTTATAATTTAAAACTTTTGCTTTTCTGGAAACGGTTTTATTCATACCTCTTTACAATTCAATAAAAAAATKCATGAAAAGCGACGATACTTATTGTTACCCTAAAGTTAAAGTAATTATTTTTTAAGAAGTCACAACTTCAAAAACGAGGCATCTCTCAATTTTCGTCTGAATGCAAATTGTCATATAACAWAATTTTCGTGCAGCAAATTAATTGCGCGACTGCCTCATTTAAAGCGCAATTAATGATCTGCTGAGGAAATGTGTGCAAATGCGAGAATAATAGCAATTAAACGCACACATCATATTATATGCAATAGTGTATATATATATCTATAGATATTCGCACACAAACACACACTCTGTTATATACAAGTAAGCAGAAGAAGTAACGGGTTCAGGTTCAACCCTCCTGCTTTTGCTTTCAGCCATTACAAACTAAAATTACAAGTGCTCTTACGAATTTCCAACCAAATTTATTTCCTCAACCCATTAGCGAAGGTAAAAAATAATATAAATATTTCACTCGCACACTGGTATGTGTGATGCCATGTTGGTGGGGCGAAAACACTGCAAACACACAAAACTAAAAGCGCAACTGCAACACGAAGGAGGGCGCCTCTACACTTATTCGCTTGAGCTTGATCCCTCTGTGCAGGCTGAGTTTAAGGACATTCGTAATAAGGTCACACGCATACATGCGCATGAAAAGTGCATTGGAATTTGTGCACCCACACACACACACACCAACTTGGCAAGTGGCTGCATGTGTGCGCTTRGAATAAATCTATAATTTTTATAATCCATAATTTTTATGTTAAAGCGGGCGTAGTTTRTGTTCACATAGTCATCTATGTGTGCGTGCGTATGACATGCCGTTGTAGTCATATTCGATACRCCTTGAAAGTAGGGTTAGATGGCGGCGGAATGGGAAATGCATAGCGGAAAATCTTKATTTAATATTTAGTGTAGTTTTCATAGCTACATGGTGACACTAAAAGGTCTTTAAAGTTAAACTTTAATACTTTATTTTCAAAAGTTTCCATTATTAATTTTCTACTCCAATTCTTTGTTTTTCGTATGTAAATTCAAAAATGCTTGTTATAGTTAAGTTACCTAAACGGTTTGAGAAAATTGGAAAGCTAAGAAAAGTTCAACTATCTATTTGGCTCATTTTCCAGTTTGTGGGCCATGCGCCGATTATTTTACATTTGACTCAAGCAGCTCACGACCTTCCATCTTAGACCAAATGTCTTGAAGTATCGTTAGAAGCATAGATAACTTGATCAGAATCTCTTTTCTTGCTCTCTCGCTTGTCAGCTGGCARGGCCCCCTGATCTGTTTTCTGAGCTGGCAACAAAACACAATCAGGGTGCCGTAAACCAGCAGTTAGTGAAAAAGGCCAGAAGAGTAGCGCTATAATTACTTGACGAAATTAGTGTGAAATGAAATTTCATTGAACTGTGCGAACATATTTTGRCAAAATAAATGTTTATGTAAATTAATTAATGATTTTGCATTTTATCATTTACATATTTATGCATTTCCAAAGTGTTTAATTTAGTGTTTTGTATAATTTATTAAATACCCAABCTAATATTTTTCAGCAGTGGCATCATTGGCAAGTGCTATAAAAAATGTGAGTTTKGACAGCGCTCTCTCAAACCAAGTATCAAGTTATCTATGGTTTGAAGTCAACCTAAAATGAGAAGCCGAAACATTTCTCCCCAGGGTTGTGTGCTGGGTTTGGGACCAGCTACGTAAAAAACGTCCCCAATGAAAAGGAAAAAACAGCCTTGAATGAGAAACCTCCCTTTTGATGACGATCACGGCAAAGGCATTAAGGATGACGATTTAAGAATACGGTGAAAAATTGAAAAAGAGCATACATCAACTTCTTTGTAGAATATGGTCGAACGAAAGCATCGATTGAAATTTAAGTATGTTCTACCCATTCTATCAAAAGAGAGATYCCCCAATTCCCCATTGGGATGTGAGGACGTAAGGGATCTCTCCGAGCCCTTCGATACAAAACGAGGTTTCAGATTCCCTCTCGTTCGACTTCTGCAATCTACTTCTGGGGAATATAACTCGAGCTGCAGATCTGAATAGAGAATTCTACAACTTTTGATGTACGCCGATGACATCGATATCATTGGCTATATCAACCGCGGCTTTACATATGTGAACGAAGACAGAACGAAATATGTCCTGATTTATGGTCCTTTGTGCATTGGCAACGGCGAATACCACAGTCGATGGAATGATGAGCTGTACAAGATTTACGACGATATTGACATAGTTCAGTTCGATTTAAGATACAGTGCCTACGCTGACTAGGTCATGTCGTCCGGGTGGATTCAGTACTCGCCGAGAGAAGCAGAGGAAGAGGAAGACCTCCATTCCGTGCTAAAGCGGACTACAAATATGCCTAATTCCCATTTAGCATAATTTTAATATCCATCTGATTCTTTTATTCCCATGACCCAGCACTGATATAACTTATTTGAAGGTTTTCGAACATCCGGCTGACTTTAATCCATATGATTAGTAATTGTATGTGATAAAATCAGGTCGATATCCAATATAAACTCTTGCAAGCACCTGAAGGAATTTCCCGGTCTTTGCAAGTTGCTAGAGTATAAAATATTCTGTTACACCCGAACTTAACTCTTCTTTACTTGCTATATATCCACTCAAAAATTTCGAGTATAAAAACAAAATATCCTATTTAATAAATTGATTAAAATTTTATGATGGCACTAGTCTGCAGGGTTGCATCTTCATACGACTTAGACAATAATCGTACTTTATAAACGTTCACAGAGCAAAGAGCTATCTTACTATCACAAGAGAAACAAATATAATGTTGTTGCAATAGCGGCCAGACCACGTACCATACATACATAACTGTAATTTCTAACAGTAACAATGACGGCATACATTTGAAGAAAGAGATTGCAATGTAACGGAGCGTAGTGCAATTTTTATGGTTTGCTCATATATTTTTTGTGTTTCTCCATCCTCTTTTGATTATCGAATTTCACGAATCATATATTRCATTTTGCTCGTGTTTGCGCGCCAACTGTATATATTTATGTTTACTGGATGGAATATGTCTATGTAGATATATTTGGACGTATTTGTTTTTGTAGCTTTACTCGATGTCGGGACAGAAAAATTACTCAAAAGCTTGCTTATGTTAGCTTTTGTACCGAGCAAGAAAAAGCTCTACAAAGTCGAATTTTCGTTTACTCTTTTTTCATAAGAGCAACTTGGAACCGAGGAAATGAAAATTAAAAATATAATCACTAAAATATAACTAAAATTTCACAGAAGCTTGGACGATGACAACAACTGATGAGTCGATGTCGCGAGTTTCGAGAGGAAAGTTCTGCGAAAGATTTATGGTCCTTTGCGCGTTGGCCACGGCGAATATCGCATTCGATGGAACTATGAGCTGTATGAGATATATGAAGACATTACACTGGCTAGGTCATGTTGTTCGAATGGACGAAAACACTCCAGCTCAGAAAGTATTCGACGCTGTACCCGCCGGGGGAAGCAGAGGAAGAGGAAGACCTCCACTCCATTGGAAGGACCAGGTGGAGAATGACCTGGCTACGGTTGGAATATCCAATTGGCACCACCCAGCGAAAAGAAGAAACGACTGGCGCGCTGTTGTTAACTCGGCTATAATCGCGTAAGCGGTGTCTACGCCAATTAAGAAGAAGTGTACATAAATCTATAGAAATTCGGTTAATCCAGCATCAGACACAGTCGCATGAGAACTGAAGATATTGGTCTTATCTTTCCGTATACAACTTCAGGCATACACAGAGAAAGAAAAAGGCAAAAAGCTATATTCTCGCTTGTCATATTTGAATGTTATATCTAAATTCTAACGATCAGTCAATACTACAACATGTACAGGGTGGCTGATGAATTTCGCTACATTAAGAAACTCAAACTCAAATAATATTTTTTTTTTTCAGTGTATGGAATTCACTGCTCGGAGGATTGCCGCCAAACGTGCGCCTATACTCTCTTTGAACCGAAMCTACGTACTCCAGTGCGTGATAGCGGCGGACAATCCAAATTCTTGTTTCAATGTCCCAGTTATCCATTTTTGTTAAATGTAAAAGTCAATCTGCAAAATAAAAAAAATAAAATGAACCAGATTCATTAAATAGAAAAAAAGTTATTTAATTTTTTTTTGGTAACGGCTTTCATCAGCCACCCTGTACATTTTCTGAATTTTTTTAATATACTTAAGATTTAACCAGGCTTATAGGAAGTTCTCAGTACTATATTAGTGAATTTAGATGTTGTGAACTTTGAGATTCCTTTAATCCTTTAATGTGTTTCTTATTTAATCTGTGCCTAAATTATCTTGCAGGGTATTTGTGAATAAGTATATGTTGTCATATGGTTTTTTATAGTAAGAGGAAACATCCAAGTCCATTTATCAGAGGATTGATATATGAGTGCTGCCAAATTTTCCACCGAAAAACTACAGCCAAAGGAAGTTCTTTAACTTCTCTATTATATTTGAAAACCGAGGTCATTGAAAAAATGAGTATGGAATTAGAACAGATATATTCTAAAGCATCCATGTCTACTTAGCCTCTGGGTTAGGCGGATGTCTAGATCCTCRTGTTGTCTATCAATTCACGAATGGATGTCCGATATTTGTCTGTGGGTCCATAGTCCTTTRGTTGAAGTTTGCCACCGTTACTGTCATATTATGATGATTTTGGTTCTCTCCTCATTTTTTACGCTGACGGACGGCTCTGACTGATCCAACTTCATCATTCTTGATAGATAAGTGTATATTTTGTTTGCTTTAGTCGAAGTATACGCCAGGTGTTCCTTAAACTTTTATTTGGAATTCAATATTTCTCCCAGATACTTCAGCTGCGGATGTGAAATAATGTCGTATCCTCCTCTGATGAGTGATACCTTTCTCCCACCTTCTTTGTGCTTATGAGCAAGACTTCCGTTTTCTACTCAGCCAACTCTAAACTCATGGCAGCAAACCATTGACGTATACAATTGATGCTGTCATTGCATTTGAGCCGGAGGTCATCCAGATGTTCAGCGACCGCTACCATTGTGAGACATCCGAGACGTATATGCGATTGCCTGTGCCGTCGTACATTAATATTTTCTGCCATATAGCATATGCCTATAATGTTTTGTTATAAAACCGAGAACTTTATGATTCTGGTTGGTTGAAATTTAGATTGCTTGAAATAAGAGGTTTTGTTTTTGACTTTCCAGATAGACAGAGATAGGAGAGCCGAATAAAGAGRTTAGCGTGCTTGGAATACGATGTTTGCAATCAGTGTAAAAACGACGCAGTATTGTGTATATTTTTGGAAACATAAGCTTTTTCTGAATGTGAGTTCCATATCCGAAAGTATTGACTGACAAGAAAGATTACATTTTTCAAGAAAAATCAGTTAATTAAGAACTCACAGAGGATTTCTTTACTTTTTCATAAGTCATCAAAGTAATGAACTGAACGAACTTCGTCTCAATGAGAAGCTTTCCAATAAACTCTTGATTATTTTTGATAAGATTATATTATTTTGGCAGGAATAGCTGATTACCTCAGAATATCAATTGTTATAGAAACAAAAAATAGAGGTTAAAATAGAAATATAGCTCAATTTTAACTGATCTTTTTATATAATATAAACAAGTCTTCAGTCCTGGTAAAATTCTTTAATCAGTTAACTTCCTACTCACAGAACYTTCTACTGAATCAAACTGAAAAAAAATTAACTAAAATTTCTGCTAACAAATYTGTAAGCAGCGGCAAAATTAGTAAATAGAAATTGTACATCGGCATTTATCGACACGAAAACAGAGTCTAAATGTTAATATAAATATTTCAGGTGTTAACTACGGTCGTCCATGTTAAAACTATAGAATAAGAGCAGAAAGAATTAAATTTGGGATCGTGACTATATATACGATCAAGAATGAATGCAATATAGATTACGAGGGCTTCGTACTGTGCGTTTTAGAGTGCGTTTGACAGACAAATAGATTATTTGATGAGATCATGATGAAAGTAGGGAAGGTTTTGTTTACGATGAACATTTGACAGGTGGTGTCAGTTATTATATAGCACGTCGCTGTGTTGTACTCTATCTTTTTGTTATATGATATTTTATATTAATTTAACTTTAACTTGTAATAAGGAACTAGTAAGGAAGTAAATACAGATCGCGATAGAGTTTCATAACCTTATATTATTGATACAAAAACGAGTAAAAATATATAAAAATAGGTATTTATAGATTTTACATGGAAAATTCATTGCGATCCACTCACAATTTAAGAGTCGACGTTTCGAAGCTGCTTTTCGAGTGTCTGTCTTCTCTTATACCCAATTAGCAAAAAGATATTTTATGACTTCCAGTTTTATCACAAATCTCATAACAAAAGAGCTCGTTGTTAATAAGTTTCCATGCACACTCTCGGATACTAGAAAAGATATCATAAATAAGAGTAAATGAAGGTAAGTGCCTTCTACATTTATATACATATGTATATAAGCCACAGACAAATTAATGCAAAATTATTAATCCCTGAGCTTATAGCACCATTCGAGCGGAAGTGTTACAGGTGTACTGTGTGTGTGTGTGTACAGGTACAAAAGTAGAAATATAAAATAGAGAATAAAACAAGAAAATTATGATGAAAGTAATAAAAATTGTACTGCAGTCGTAAACAACATTGGTTTTATTGAAGGACGGATGAACTARTCAAATATGTGCGCACACATGTTCTCACATGCACTCGTTTCGTTACATACAAGTATGTATGTATGTATGTATATGTGTACAAAAGATATTGATTGTTTGCTATTGAGCTGGTGCTTTTTGTTTGTTTTGCAGAACAAATCATGCTCTTGTGTACCAGTGAAGTGACTAACAGGTAAATACATGATTTGCTTCGATTGCTTTATTTTCAGATTTGTTTATGTTTGTATGTATATGGTACTTACATATATGATACATATTTCTGCGGCAAGCGCTTACGTAAACTTTGCTRTAAATAAAGATGTAATCTGTAGAAAGCTTTAACTGCCAATATTTGAGTGCATAAGTATGTGTAAGTCTGGGCAATCGGAGTAAAGCCCTACATAACAATAACAACAAGTAATAGTGGTAATGTTCGTTTTGTATGGTGTTGTGTTAAAAAGGAAGAAAAGAAATCTGAATCTGTTTATGTGAGTACATATGTGAATTATAACTATTTTCATGTTAAAAAATTTTAAGAGTCCTTCCAATTGAAAATTTTTTAATTACCTCAGAGGTGCATTTTTTATAGCATAAAAAGGTATAAAACGTTCTTATTCTTAATTTTGATCGGTGAGTTTGTTGGCAGCTATATGCTGTAGTTGTYCGTTCAGAACAATTTATTAACATATTGAAGCGATGCCTTGGACAATAATCTCTTCCAAACTTCGTGAAYATATTTTATCATATAAAAAAAGTTTTTCATACAAGGATATAGCTTTAATAGGATTGGTTTGTATTGAAATCGGTGATTTCGATAAAAGAGTAGCTTCTTGAGGTGAMAATGACGTGTGAAAATGTTCAGGTCAATATCTCTAAAACTAAGTTTTGTAACTAATTCACGTTTATACAGATAGACAGACGGATGGAGAGAC
>NW_017537132.1:49653-57906 GCF_001853355.1 Bactrocera latifrons
AAAAATTTCTATAATTTAGTTTTTGATAAGCCTATAGTTAGCTGAATACCGAAATTTTTAGTCACTAAATTTCGAAACTTAAATAATGTTAAAACGTACATCTTTAACGGACTCCGAAATTTCGGAATTAAACACTTCCTTATTCAGTTAACGTTCGGGGCTATTCAAAAAATAAAATATGTGTAAAGATATATATATTTCTTTTTTAATTTTTGACTTGTACAGCTAATGGAATTCCGAAATTTATTTCCGGATTAAAGACTTCGGTATTCAGCTAACTTTCGCTGCTATTCAAAGAATAAACTATATGTCAATATTCCTCGAAAACAAAGTTTTTTTTAATATATAATTTCTAAATAACAAGAATCATTAAATATAAAAAAATTAAAATTTACTTTGTATGTTTTGTTTTGGAAGATTCTAAATATTTTCATATCGCAGCTTTCAAGCAATCACCATATTCAGTTTCGCTGAATTTCTGAATTAAGCTAGCTTTCAATGTAATCTAATATTCAACTCCACGGTTTTTCAACAATTCTCTGTTTTTATGCACAATTTCTCATTTATAAATTTGAAACTTTTCAATTTGATTTAATTTTAAAATCTTGTGTTTTACTTCTTCCTGCAATCATTTGCTGTCAGCAGTTTTTAGTTGAGCACACAGGTGTACGTGTTATTTAGCATTGACATGCGACAAGTTGCGTAATACGGTAAAAGCACTTTCTAATACAACAACAAACAAAACAAAACGAAAAAAACACCTGAACATGTTTTTAACAGCTAGAACAATGAGAAAATACACTATGCACACATGTCATTTATTACTTCATACGAACTATCGCTGAGCTGCGCTTAAGTGCAGGGTGTACCATGACAGGTACGTATGTACGTTCATAAAAATGGTACTCATACGTACCGACATACCAAAGCAAAATGGTAGTAGTACATAGTACACAAATATATTCATAAAATCTTATACACACTAATGCATTTAGGTGTGTATGTAGGGTGTATTGTGTAYACATACATATGTATTCACTTGTAAGACCCTTGCATGTGTTTGAGTGCAAAAAAGAATAAACAAAATCAAACAATGAAGATGATTCCGTGCTGCCGAAGGTGCTGTGAAAGGAAGTAAGGCTTTGCATTGCATGAATGAAGCTATCTTATTTGCTGAGCTATTTATGGAGCAAAGCAAACGGGAAATGCAAAGCGCAAAGGCCATTGCACAAAAGTGCAAATCATGTTGAATTACAAGAATAAATGCGGACTACACAGGGATATAATTGTAAAGGCACTTATTTTGGTGCATGATAAGTGTTTTTTMTTTGACTTTAAATCTTCTAAATTAAAATTTTTTGCTGGCCATGACTCGGGTTTCGAATTTTTATTGAACGCTAAAGAATTTATTTGGTAATTTTTGTTTATATTTTAAGTGAAATTATTATAATTTAATGCCTAGAAATTTTTTTTTATTTACTCTGACTCTTAATTAAAAGACAATTTCATAAATATAAATTTTGTATAAACTTTTTTTTCTTAGCTAAAAACTAGTTTSATGCGTCGAAATTATTCCATCAGTGTGCGCGTGCGGTCTACAAAATATCCATTATAAAGCTAATGTGATCTGTTTTAGATGACTTTGCTATAAAAACCGCACCGATATAAGTCTTTTGAGGTGCAAATACAGAGTACAAGTCAAARTTTCTATAAAAAGGAATTCAAATGTTGGAAAAACATAGTATTAGTGAAGATGTGACGAAACATCACATGCTCGAATTTCATTTGTAGATAAGTCACATRTTGAAAAATGGCAACATTTAATTTATAAAGAGGAAAAATGCAAACAAGAAATATTTTAAATATTTTAAACTAAATTCAGCGCATCATAGCACTTCTTGATAAGAAAGTATGATATGTCAACACATCTTACATACTTATATACTCGTATAATCAATAACAGAGCAACAAGTTATTGGAAAGAACTTTCAACAATCATAATAACGCAATTAAATAAATAAATAAAATCCTTTAATATACATCATGTGACTAAAGAGCACTTGACTGTTGATGAAAAATGTACTCTATTTGGCATAACATCACGGGATTAACATTATCGTACGGAATATTTAATAAAAACTCCAAAACATATAACTGGTCTTTCAGACTTTCATATTTATTGAAAACCTTACCAAACAAAAAAAAAAACAGCAAATAAAAGAACTCCATAGTAGTATGATATTTATTGTCAATTAGTAGTGTAGTATTTTATTAGCATTTTTCCTCAACACAATTGATTTCCTACCGGCCTTCCTGCTTTCGCAATGTGAGACACCCTGCTAAGCCAAGAGATAGACAACACAGCGCTGACACATGTCAAATTACAAACATGACCCTGTCAACGTAACAAAGATTGCTTGGGCTGAATGACTGCTGAGATTGCTTGTGGTGTACCGCCTAGCACTTGTTCTCGCTGAACGCACTCAAGCAAGAACTAACTTACTGCGCCTACAAAAGTATGCTACTATTTAAACTTTGCGCTTAGGCTCAGATCCGACATATGTACTTTATATATATATATATATAAGAGTATGTACATACACCATCCAGTACTGGCGCCATGCACTTCACCAAAAAGCAGCAACAACAACAACCATATGTCATTTATATCCTTCTACGTGGATTTGTTTGTTCGCTTTGCTTGCTGGTTTTAGCTTTTGATTCGCATTTCTATTTGCCACAGCTTACCATGTTTTATGGTTGTTGGTTTTCTACAATCAACTCTGTCACATATTGTTTTAATGCATTTGTTATTGTTGCTGCTGTGCCTTTTTTCCAACTGCTCCTGTCATTATTACATACTCTTTGGCTTACTCTGTGCTCATTCGCACTCAAGCCAGCTGCTTATTTTCGCTGTTTTTGTTTTCCCGCTGTGAAATTGTGCGTCAAATTCCACTGTATACACACAAATACGTATGTACATATGCTTTTGATTTTTTTTCTACTGTTAGCATTTTTGTTTAGATTTTATTTGACAATAAAAAGAATTCATCGCTGTCATGCGTTTGCTGGTCCAAAGGTATAGTACATGTTGTTGTTGGATTTATACATATATAACAAATGTTAGGGGAGTGGAAATTGATAAATTGAAAATAAAATAAACGAAACGAAAACATTAAATTAAGAGATTACGTTTTTATAGCACTTACTTTTGTCATGCGCTCGCGTTGCGCAGTTGCCAGCTACGAATATTCCCCTGAGAGTGTCTGAAATTGAAAAAGACAAGGAAAAGAGATATGATTTAAAATTTAAACCAATAAAAACAGAAGGCAGTGCATTATTTCAGTGTGAAAAGCCATAAAAATAAGAAAACACAAGAAAAAACGTTAACTTCGGCTGCACCGAAGCTAATATTTCCTTCACAGGAGCATTTCTTTTAGTAACTATGTGTTGAGTTTATATTGAAGCTATATGCTATAGTAATCCGATCTGAACAATTTTTTCGGAGTAATCCATGACGAATTTCGTGAAAATATCACATCAAATGCAAAAGTTTTCTATACAACAACTTGATTTCGATCGTTCAGTTTGTATAGCAGCTATATGATATAGTGGGCCGATATCGGCAGTTCCGACAAATGAGCAGCTTCTTGAAGAGAAAATGATGTTTGCAAATTTTCAAAACGATATCTTAAAAACTGAGGGGCTAGTTCGTATATATACAGGCAGACAGACAGACGGGCATGGATAAATCGACTCAGCTCAACATTTATATATATACTTTATAAGGTCTCCGACACTTCCTTCTGGGTCTTACAAACTTATTATACCCTGAACAGGAACCCTGAGAGAGAATTTCTTGTGGAAATCGTTTTATTCGAAATTAGTGCGACTTCACTTGACTTAGTGTGAAAAAGTCATTGGTCTGATCATGGGATAAAATTTTATTTTATAAAAATAAGAAAAAAAAAACGTTAACTTCGGTTGCACCGAAGCTAAATACYCTTCACAGGTGAATTTCTGTTAGTAACTTCGTATGGTTCTGAACAATTTTTTTTGGAGATCATATTGTTACCTTAAGCAGTAATCCATGCCAAATTTCGTGAAGATACCACGTCAAATGTGAAAGTTTTCCATASAAGAACTTGATTCCGATTATTCAGTTTGTATGGCAGCTATATGCTATAGCTAATCGATSTGAACAATTTCTTYGRAGATTACATTGTTGTCTTAGAAAATAATCTATGTATATCAGTAGAGCTTGTAACAAAACCAGATCTTGCTAAGAGCTTTGATTTCTAGTCCGACATATAAAATGTTAGCAAATGAGTAATTTCCCTTTGTCGTTGGTAATCAACTAATGAGCTATTTAGTGACTCCTAAAACATAATTTATTAGWTTTCCACCTCTACAGCACCTATTATACATATACAAAATTGCTTCTCTTTTTGCCCTAGCATCATGTTCTTCATGCCGCTAAATCTCACTAACCCACAAYTTTGCACTCTCATCATTATTTGCTTTATTTTCCTCAAACTCACACCTCAATTTGTCTACTTTAGTTACCTTGATTTGAATAGTCATTAGCTCAACTTGCTTAGCACCTTATCTAACTAAACTTCGTRTGCGTTTTCTCAACTTGCATAAGCAAATAGTTGAGCACAGAACGGATAAGGCAATCACAGAAGCGAACGTTGTTAAAGCAAATTAGCTTGCCTACAACTAACTCAGCTGGTTGCTAATGCTATAATTAGAATTATAGCACAAGTATGCTTCCATAATGCATGTACCGTTGATAGATATGTGCTTGATAACGCTTGGTACTATTAGCCAGTGAGCTTTGGTACTCATAGAAATTCACTGACGAAAGAGAAGCCTGATAAATGCGATTAACGAATTAAAAATAAAAGAGTCGGAAAGCGCAGGAGTTAAAATATAATAGACAAACTAATAACAAAAAAATTAAAAAAAAAAAAAGAATTTGAAATTTACCATACACATTTTCTATATGTTTTCAACTCATTCAAATAGTTTCGTTAGTTCAGTTTTCGCGATTTTTTTTATATTATTTTTGTTTGTTTTTTGCCAACTCATGCATTTGTAATCTGCGAGATTCCATTCTGGGACAGTGAAATGTAGTGCAGTTATCTTTTCACTTTTACACGCTTCGTTGATTGCTATGCAACGCTGGGCTGCTGCAGGATAATATTGGTATTTTTGTTGCTGTTCGCAATTCGATAACGGTATCGGCTAACATAAGTATGGATGCATTTTGAAAAGGACATGTAGTCAGTGCGCGACATTTTTTCGCAATGATTTTGTTACGGTAACATAAAATAGTGAGCAAGTATTGGATTTCAAGCGAATTAATTTGTAAGAGTAAATTATCGCATTTAAATGAATAGTTTGTAACTCTGTGTTAAAAACAAAAAATAATTAAATATGTAAAGAAACCTTTTACGTTTTGAAGTTGTCAATAATTYCATAGTGTCTGAATGCACCAAACTTCAAGTGATCTCATCCACGAGAGTTAAGCAGTTAAATTTAACAAGAGAAGAGTCCCAAAAAGTGTGTATCCGCAAGAGAATTTAAAGATATGTTCGCAAATCAGTAGAAAAGTAGTCAAGATGAAGAGGACCCTATTTTCCACGATGTCAATTCGGGTGAATGTATATAATATGTACATATATGGCAAACAAGAAAAAACGTTATCTTCAGCTGACGAAAATCCAGACACATTGTAAAATAAAAAAGTTTTCATTCAAGGCTATATGCTATATGCTATAGTGGCCTGATATATGAATACGACTTCTGACTTTGGCATGACACTCTTCTTTGCTTTYTGAAAGCTCTAAACTTAAAAACAACACGCCAAACGTACACGGGAGCCACTTGTTCTATATACATATATACAAGGTGTGTTCCAAAGTAAACAGGACAAATGGTTTTTTCGGAAAAATCAATTTATTTAATTTAAAATAGTCTCCTTCAGTATGCCGGTGCAAGCCTTTCGAATGGGCTCTACGTCTGCATAACGCTTTCCTTTCATGGGAAAATGCATTTTTCCGAAAAGGAAGAAGTCGAACGGTGCCATATCGGGTGAATACGGGGAGTCTTTAATGGTTAAAATGTGATTTTTGGTMAAATAATTGTGCTTCGAATGTTGGATTCTGAGCAATTTTTGGTCGTCAGTCAATTTGTGCGGAACAAACTATGCACACTCCTTTCGTAAGCTCAAATGTTCTGTCAAAATTCGATGAATGGATGTTTTGGAGATGTTCAAATTTTGATTGGCCTACATGTGGATCGTCATTTATGTCATTTATTTCTTCACGACCACTTTGAAAACGTTGAAACCACTCGTGCACTCTGCTATGTACACTAGTTTCATCAATTGAAACGTTTCGGTAAAAGCTTTCTTCTTCTTCTTAATTGGCGTAGACACCGCTTACGCGATTATAGCCGAGTTAACAACAGTCGTTTCTTCTTTTCGCTACGTGGCGCCAATTGGATATTCCAAGCGTAGCCAGGTCCTTCTCCACTTGGTCCTTCCAACGGAGTGGAGGTCTTCCTCTTCCTCTGCTTCCCCCGGCGGGTACTGCGTCGAATACTTTCAGAGCTGRAGTGTTTTTGTCCATTCGGACAACATGACCTAGCCAGCGTAGCCGCTGTCTTTTAATTCGCTGAACTATGTCAATGTCGTCGTATATCTCGTACAGCTCATCGTTCCATCGAATGCGATATTCGCCGTGGTCAACGCGCAAAGGACCATAAATCTTTCGCAGAACTTTTCTCTCGAAAACTCGCAACGCCGACTCATCTGTTGTTGTCATCGTCCAAGCCTCTGCACCATATAGGAGGACGGGAGTTATGAGTGACTTATAGAGTTTGGTTTTTGTTTGTCGAGAGAGGACTTTGCTTCTCAATTGCCTACTCAGTCCGAAGTAACACCTGTTGGCAAGAGTTATCCTGCGTTGGATTTCCAGGCTGACATTATTGGTGGTGTTTACGCTGGTTCCAAGATAGACGAAATTATCTACGACTTCAAAGTTATGACTGTCAACAGTGACGTGAGTGCCAAGTCGCGAGTGCGACGACTGTTTGTTTGATGACAGGAGATATTTCGTCTTGCCCTCGTTGCCATGGTCGTCATCAAAAGGGGGGTCTCTCATCCGAGGCTGTTTGTTTCCTTTCATTGGGGGTGTTTTTTACGTGGCGGGTCCCAAACCCAGCGCACAACCCTATGTAGVGAATATTTCGCCTTCTCACTTTAGCTCGCCTTCGAACGGATGTTCTTAGGCTACCCAGAGGATACTTGGTCAAAGACCGGAAGTCGTGAGCTGCYTGAGTCATATGTAAAAGAATCGTTTCTGGCCATTCCCAAGTGAATGGCGATCAGAGACTTTCCTCACTGGCGTGAACTTCTACACATGACCCCATCCTCCCCCCCATTGGTAAAAGCTTTACCAATTTTAAAACAAAATTTAATGTTGGCTCTTTGTTCGAAGCTCATTATCGCACTTAAAATACAATAAATTCACTTCCAATCAATGAAATGTCATGAAAATCTCACTGAACAATTGATAAAGATAGCAGATTCTAACGCATTGGTCGACATATAGATGGCGCCAACATGGCGCCAACATGGGGCGCTAGATTCAAAAAGATCCGTCTTCTTTTTAGCTCACCGTGTAGATTCGGTGTTTTGTTCTCTCATTTAAGCRCTCTTTTTAACTTTCGTACAGCAGATTTCAGTTGAAGCAGARCTAAAGGGGAGYGACTTCATTGCCATTTACGTCTAGCTTATCTTTTCTGAATTACAAGTTTCTATATTTCATTATTGGTGATCTTTCTAAGGCCAACTGGTTTATTTTTTCTTTCTGGTGTTGCCAATACAGCTGCATCAGTTATTCTTCTTCTTCTTGATTGGCGTAGTCACTGCTTAGCCGAGTTAACAACCGCGCGCCAGTCGTTTTTTCTAAGCCGAACTAACGGCGCGTTTGTTGAGGCCGAGCTGTACACTCTTATAGAAGATTGTACCTTCTTTATTTAGGCCTGCAAGTCTAATTATTTTCTCCAGAAGCAGGTTATATCTGGTCGGTTATTGATTTTCCAGGTCTGAAGCCACACTGATAAAATCCAATCAGTTTGTTTACGGTGGGCTTTAATCTTTCACACAATACGCTCGATAGAACCTTATATGCGATATTGAGGAGGCTTATCCCACGGTAGTTGGCGCAGATTGTGGGGTCT
>NW_017537132.1:60171-79553 GCF_001853355.1 Bactrocera latifrons
AAGCCAAGAGTGATGGTCAGATAGGTTTTGCTATGTGTTTGATGGGAACCACTTACTATGAAKTGATCCTCTTCGAAAGGACCAGTTGTTGTACTACTTTCTGCTTATTTTTGGTTTAATTTTCTGACCTTTGCAAAGTTGAAAGGTTCGATACTAGGAGAAGWCGTATTTAAAAAGTTACTCAGCTTAACGTTTTGAATGTAACGCTTTGCGGCTGTACTGTTTACTTTAAGTCACATTCAAGTTAATATTTGGACTATCCCGTACAGAAGTAGGTGAGCATGTTGCGCTTAGTAGATTGAATCTACATGTGGTGATCCGTCCTTCCGATAGACCTTAAGTGGATGGTTGTCTTAATGAAATTTTGTATTCATGTAATCTCAATCGGTACAAAAAATATGTGAGGGATATGGTCCTTGAAAATCGTCAGGCAAGTGTTAGAGAGATAGCAAGACAGCTGGCTCTCACGAGTCCGTTTTTGTGATTTTGATGAATATTTTTAGTATAAAGCGTTGTTGCTCGACACGTCTCGATAAAGCTGATTTTTTTTTTTCAAAAAGAATACCGTAAATAGGTCTCTTTGRACGTGCGTGATCTTGCGAATTCCGATGCCACATTCATGAAAAGCATTATAACTGCCAATGAGATATGCAAACAAGCTGAAGGCCATCCCAAAACGTTGTTATGAAAAGTGTTTCGAAGTCTGGAAAATCGTTGAAATAAGTGTAATACATCTGGTGGAGATTACTTTGTAGGCGAAAAAATAATAATAATGATGGATAATTATATTATTTTTCGTTTTATTTACGATTTCTGGTACTTTTTTGTCACAACGTATTTGCACCATAACTTCCTCGAGTTTAATGCTTTCAATAGGAAAACTGTGTCTATCTTGAATTACACTGGGCTTTAAACATATACGTATTCACATAAACAACTGTACGCATATTTTTCACATCCACTCCATTGCATTAGTTTGCCAACGAAAAACGCATAAAGAGAATATAAAAATAAATTAAGTAGCGAGAAGCGAAATAAGTAGTTTGCTTGAAAAAAAAATGTATCTTAAGTTGACAGCAAGTAAATATTAAATAAGTTTTGTTTGTGTGCAAACTATTCTATTTGAAATTACATTCAATTTATTTTGAATCGGCGCTGTCAAAGTGAGTTTTGATATGCCAGACACCAAAGGGACGAAGCGGCGCTGTACATATATGTATATACATATACTAACAAATGTATGTATGCATACATGTACGACTACTTATGGTGCTGAAGCATGAAAAAGCTCTCACATCCAATTTTGTGGTATAAGAAAAATATTTTTCACAATTTTGTTGTTGTTGGCCGATCGCTGCCACTACCTACCGACCCCTCTGGGACATTAGGATTCGCTGCGCTGCATACATTTGTGTCAATTCAACTGCAAGGTGTTGTGAAAAATATGAAATTTACACGAATTAAATTGCATTAAAATTGCAAATCAAATTTACCGTAATGTGTCCGCAAGACGCAGAGTAGAACGCATACATCAACGCGTATAAACTCAACGAAGAGCGCGGAGCAGCACCTCATGATACTAGCTATTTACAGAATTTGAGTAAAACTTATAAAAACCAGCAGAAAAAAGAAGAATAASAAATAAAAAAAAATATTAGAGTARAATATTATTTGGAAGTAGTTACGATACTAGTTGCAATGAAGTTTTTATAAAAGTACTTATCTATGTTATTTTCGAACGTGGGATATAAAAGTTTAGAAGAAGTTGAGAAAATACCGAGGTACCTAAAATTTTAATAACCCAACTGGTTCTCAACAGGAACCAAAATTTGCTTTGACTATCTTCAGCATTTTTTTAAATGTAATACTGTGTTTTGGGCAAAAGTACTGTGGGGTAAGGGAATTTAAAGAATGATATTTCAGATGAGTTAATAATTTAAGAGAGCTTTATGTAATCTTAAAGGACGGAAAATATTTTAGCAAATTCTTGCTAAGAATGTTACTAGTTAGATACCGAGAGGCACTCTGTCTGTCATAGAAGTCTTTAATTCGGTGTACCTGTCCAGGTCTNACGTGCGTGATCTTGCGAATTCCGATGCCACATTCATGAAAAGCATTATAACTGCCAATGAGATATGCAAACAAGCTGAAGGCCATCCCAAAACGTTGTTATGAAAAGTGTTTCGAAGTCTGGAAAATCGTTGAAATAAGTGTAATACATCTGGTGGAGATTACTTTGTAGGCGAAAAAATAATAATAATGATGGATAATTATATTATTTTTCGTTTTATTTACGATTTCTGGTACTTTTTTGTCACAACGTATTTGCACCATAACTTCCTCGAGTTTAATGCTTTCAATAGGAAAACTGTGTCTATCTTGAATTACACTGGGCTTTAAACATATACGTATTCACATAAACAACTGTACGCATATTTTTCACATCCACTCCATTGCATTAGTTTGCCAACGAAAAACGCATAAAGAGAATATAAAAATAAATTAAGTAGCGAGAAGCGAAATAAGTAGTTTGCTTGAAAAAAAAATGTATCTTAAGTTGACAGCAAGTAAATATTAAATAAGTTTTGTTTGTGTGCAAACTATTCTATTTGAAATTACATTCAATTTATTTTGAATCGGCGCTGTCAAAGTGAGTTTTGATATGCCAGACACCAAAGGGACGAAGCGGCGCTGTACATATATGTATATACATATACTAACAAATGTATGTATGCATACATGTACGACTACTTATGGTGCTGAAGCATGAAAAAGCTCTCACATCCAATTTTGTGGTATAAGAAAAATATTTTTCACAATTTTGTTGTTGTTGGCCGATCGCTGCCACTACCTACCGACCCCTCTGGGACATTAGGATTCGCTGCGCTGCATACATTTGTGTCAATTCAACTGCAAGGTGTTGTGAAAAATATGAAATTTACACGAATTAAATTGCATTAAAATTGCAAATCAAATTTACCGTAATGTGTCCGCAAGACGCAGAGTAGAACGCATACATCAACGCGTATAAACTCAACGAAGAGCGCGGAGCAGCACCTCATGATACTAGCTATTTACAGAATTTGAGTAAAACTTATAAAAACCAGCAGAAAAAAGAAGAATAASAAATAAAAAAAAATATTAGAGTARAATATTATTTGGAAGTAGTTACGATACTAGTTGCAATGAAGTTTTTATAAAAGTACTTATCTATGTTATTTTCGAACGTGGGATATAAAAGTTTAGAAGAAGTTGAGAAAATACCGAGGTACCTAAAATTTTAATAACCCAACTGGTTCTCAACAGGAACCAAAATTTGCTTTGACTATCTTCAGCATTTTTTTAAATGTAATACTGTGTTTTGGGCAAAAGTACTGTGGGGTAAGGGAATTTAAAGAATGATATTTCAGATSAGTTAATAATTTAAGAGAGCTTTATGTAATCTTAAAGGACGGAAAATATTTTAGCAAATTCTTGCTAAGAATGTTACTAGTTAGATACCGAGAGGCACTCTGATAGAAGTCTTTAATTCGGTGTACCTGTCCAGGTCTCATTTGTTTAGCARTGAAAGGTTAGGCCTCCAACTGAAATAATTCAACCTCAGATCAATCTAATTTTTTGGTAYTACGAACTTCAAATATTCACAGTCGACGTTCCATTGATGTAGTCAACATAAAAAATTTAGATTTGGCAAAGAATTAAGCAGGTGAAGATTTTTAAAAGAAAAATCAATAACTACKAAAATGGATATTAGTTTTAAATTGAATTCTTCCTTTTTATTAGCTTAGATACCGCTTACGCGGTTAYAACCGRGTTTACAACAGCACGCTGATCATTTTTCTTTTTCGCTATTTATCACCACGTAGTCTTTCCAACGGAGAGGAGGTCTTGGTATTCCTCTATTTCTCCCGGCGAGTACATGACCCAGCCAGCATAGCAGTTGTCTTTTAATTCGCTGAACTGTGYATGTTACTATTGTGGTACATCTCACGCAGCTCATCGTTCCATCGACTACGGTATTTGCCGCTGTCAATGCGCAAAGAACCATAAATATTTCTCTCGAAAACTCTTAACGTCGACTCATCAGATGTTTATACTTATGCACCATATCTTCTATATGGGGATGATGAGTGACTTTGAAGGAGRACTTTACTACTCAATTGCCCACTCAGTTCGAAGTAGCACCAGTTGGTAAGAGTTATTTYGTGTTGGTTTGCGGAGCTGCCGTTTTTATTGATGTCAATACTGGTTCAAAGCTAGACGAAATTATCTACGACTTCGAAGTTATGACGGTCAAGAGTGACGTGGGAACAGAGTCGATAGTTCGTCGACTGTTTGTTTGATGACATTAGATATTTCGTCTTGGTCTCATTCACTACCAGACCYATTTACTAYACTTCTTTATCCAGTCTGGAGAAGGCATAACTAACGGCGTAATTGTTGCTTTTTCAGTTTGTTCTTTAATCTATTACATAGTACACTCGATAGAACCTTATACCCTATGTTGAGGAGGTTTATCCCACGATAGTTAGCGCAGATTGTGGGGTCTCTTTTTTTGCGGATTGGGCAAAGCACACTTAAATTCCAATCGTCGGGCACGCTTTCTTCTGACCATATTCTACAAAGAAGCTTAAACATACTCCTTATCAATTGTGCTTCTGACGAGCAATTACTATTAGAACTTCTTGAAGGTTGGACAATGGAACGTTCGCTCCATCGACATCGACTGTGAAATTGGGCTTTTCCTCTACAGGTGTTATAYTTTCACTGCCGCTCAGGAGGTTAGAAAGGTATACTCTCCATAATTTCATTAAGCTCTGAGCATCAGTCATTAAATCACCTCTGGGGGTCTTGAAACCTTCTGTTAGTCGCCGCATTTTCCCGTAGAATTTTCAAGCATTACCCGTGTTGGCTAGCTTGTCGAGTTCTTCGTACTCACATATTTCAGGCTTTCTATCATTTCTTGTCTGCAAATGCGTCTCGCTTCTCTCTTGAATTTTCGGTATCTATCCCATCCCTCACGTGTTGTGAACARTTATAACGTGCGACGTAGGCAGTCTTTATTATCTCCGCTGCGACACGACACTCATTGTACCAAATGTTCTTTTGCCTTGTCTGAAAAACAATGGTTTCTTTTGCAGCAGCAAGGCGTTTGAAATGCCATCAGAGAGCAGGAGTGCAAGTCGAGTAAAACTTTATTCAGCTGCAACAAGATATTGGTCTGAGTCAGAGTTAGCACCTCGCAGCATCGAGGAAACGTGTCTTTCGTCTATCACAACATGATTGATCTGGTTGGTCGCTTTCGATCCGGARACAGCCAGTTAGATTGATGAGTTTTTCAATGCTGGAATTTAGTACTACAGATAASCATATTTCGAGCCTCGTCCAATTCGATCGGACCCAACACATTTGAGGATGTTTTATCGTGGAGGTTGAATTTAACGACCCTTGCCAAAAATACCTTGATAATAGAGAATTTCAAAACTTCAACCAAAATGCAGTTTGGTGTTCTAAAGTAAAACTGAGTTCCTGATAAGTATTTCTAAAAGGCAGAATTAGAAGTTATTACAGATTATCAGGCTTCATTATTGAAGATTCTGAGTATTTCTACCAGACTCACGCAGCAGATAAGCTGATTAAGTGAGGTAACCTGGAGTTAAAATAGGTTTGGCTAATCAATTGTGAACTACTCCTGTATTCGTTGGTTTTTAGGATATGAGTGAGAGCTCTAATAAAATGTACGTGATTAATTCTGTAATATCATGTTATGACCGATAAATATTAAATGATGTGCGTKTCAATCTCCAACGGCAAACTAATAAGACTATTCCAAATTAGTGAATATATTATATGCAATATATTCATTTCAAACTTTTTTTCGAAGCGGCTCCGAAAAATTTTTTAGTATTGTGTAAACCAATTTTTTTTTTTTTCAGTGTAAAAATATTGTTAAATAATATTTGTAAAGAAGAGTTCTTCTCTATTATTTTAAGCCTAACTAGTTTTGATACGTTCGAATATTAACCACATTCATGACACATTTATACGGATATTTAGTTTCGAAGTAGTCTATCTAAAACTGTTTGAAAAGTAATTGCTTGTCGATTCAATTCAATTTAATTTTCATTGATGGAATGTTTGGAGAGTCATATTAAAAATAAAAATCATAATAAAATATACTTAAAATTATTAATTTTATTTTTTTATTTCTCTTATTATTATTATTTTTTTTTTCGCCAAAATTCGTCTTTGTTTTTATTTCCAARTACAGTTATTGCTTGAAAGTCGCTGTCTGACTAGCAAATGGCGCTGATACATTTTCCTAGAAGTACACATATTATATGTTACCTATTCAGTACCGAATGCAAGTGTGCGTCGGTATCTGTGGAAACACAGTGAAAGTTGTGGAATTCGATTGAATGATTATATCAGTGAAATTAAATTCATGTCAACAGCTGGAACTTTAATAGTTTTAAAACTATTAGGGAATTGATTTTTCATATGCTTATTCCCAACAAAAGAAAAAGATACCAAAAAACTATAGACGTGAAACGTGAAACTGGAATACACATACATAAGTCAGTATCCGTGTAGGTACGTATGAAGTTGAACATGGAAAGTGCACATGGAAATGTTTTTATATACTTGTATATGGATTAAGTAGCAGAAACAATGCCYATTAAATCTAAAATTCTCTTGTTGGCAAGACTGCTAACTTGAAAGTTTTAAGTACGAGTAAGCCTGACCTCAATAAAAGATCAGAAGATCTGGAAATTAATTAAATTGCTCCACTATTTTCTTCGTGTAAACTGAAGAAGATTCTCTTTCCGATTATGTGCTTTAATTTGAGGTACTCAGCGTTCGAKTCTGGATGTACTTAAGAATCTGGCAATGGATGTAGATGAGCTCTAGAAAGTTGTGAAACTTTCGAAATATTATTGGAAAGCGCAGGTAGGTAATAGTACTTGAGCGGATAAAATTTGATACGTTCAGGTTGTAGAAACGACTATCAATGAAGATATTAAGTTATGGTTCAATAGGATCATCGCAAAAATTTGGTAACAGCTCAACTTCTTGAAACGAAGAAATAGAAGCGAATTTTTAATCAACGTTCAGCGAAAAGTTTTTCTCCAGCTATAGCGGAAAAAAATCATAAATAATAACCGTTGTAGCACTCAGATTTTTACTATGCCAATAAAAATATGAGTTCTAGTCAAACTCGAATATAGATTAGGTGCTCTGACAATTATGACAATATTAGAAGTCGTGGTCTTATAGCAAGATGATTGAGCTACCACTTAAAATGGCATTCATCTATACCTTAATTTCAAAGCTGCTTTTGACAGCAAGAAAAAAAGCTGCCTTTATGCCGCTATGTCTGAATTTGGTATCCCCGCCAGACTGATACGGCTGCGTAAACTGACGTTGTCCAATACCGAAAGACCCACCAGGAACGGGAGGGGTCTCTCCGAGCCTTTCGATACCAAATGAGGTATCAGAAAACGCGAGTCCCTATCGGCCGACTTCTTCAATATAATGTTGGAGAAAATAGTGCTAAATAGATAAGGTAAAATATCTAGAAGAGTGTACAGTAGCTGATGTACGCCGATGACATCGACATAATTTGCCACAACAACCGCGCCGTTAGTGCTACTTTCTTCATACTGGGTAAGGAAACGAAGCAAATGGGTCTGATGGGTAATGAKGAYAAGACGGAATATCTCCTGTCATCAAAGGAACCGTTGTCACATTCGCGACTTAGCTCCACGTTAGTGTTAACAACCATAACTTCGAACTCGTAGATGATTCCGTCTATCTTGGAACCAGTATTAACACCAACAACATCGAAATCCAACGCAGAACAATTCTTTCCAACAGGTGCTACTTCGGACTGAGTAGGCAATTGAGAAGTAGAGTTATCTCTCGATTAACTATGGTGCAGAGGCATGGACGATGACAACATCTGATTAGTTGGCATTACGAATTTTCGGGAAAAAGGTTCTGCGGAAGATTTATGGTCCCTTGTGCTTTGGCAACGTGGAATACCGTAGTCCATGGAATTATGAGCTGTACGAGATATACAACGACATTGACATAGTTCAGCGAATTAAGAGAGAGCGGCTAAGCTGGCTATGTCATATCGTCCAAATGGATGAAAATACTCCAGCTCAGAGAATATTTGACGCAGTACCCGCGGGAGGAAGCAGAGAGAAAAGATGACATCCCCTTCGTTGGAAAGATCACGTAGAGGAAGACATGACTGCATTTAAAATCTCCAATTGGCGCCAGACAGCTTAAAGGAAGAACGACTGACGCGCTGTTATAATTTCAGCTATAACCGCGTAAGCGGTGTCTATGCTAATACAGAAGAAACACCAGTTAGAACTGTGTTAGACCATTTGTATATGTCAAAGAGGTCAAATATGCCAATAAAAAGTCGAGGGCTTCGCCTTGATTTGGGCACCAGCGCACTGTTGAATCTCAAGTGCACTATAGATAAATTATCTGCTATGGGATTGGAAAATTGCCGCGGCTAAATACAGAATTCTAATTTTAATAATCGGAAAACTTTATGAAAGTTATACTCATAAACTCATCTATAAGCTACCCTTTTATTTAAGTATTTATAAAAAAAGGATTATTAACTCTCCGTTGAAAAAAGTTTCTTTGCTTCATAAGTTTGAAAAATTATTTAATTAACCTCATATTCGCTCTTGACTAAAGTTCATGCGAAAATAATAAGCCGAAAAGTGGTAATCGGCATAATTTTTTTGTTTTAGTTCACCAAAAACGTAAAGGAATAACTTGGCTTACCGCCACATAACCGCAAGAGGGTGGCCACCACTGTTTTCAGTTCATATGTGGTTTTTAATTTCACTTTACTTTTAGTTTTGGCTTTTAATGCGGCAATGGCTGTGAGTGGATCACGAAAAAGTTTTACGTACATAAATATAGGGCAAGTAGAAAAAAGTGTGCAGCTCTTGACAATTGTTATGTTTGCACTAAATGAACAATTTAGAGTCAGGATATCACATGGCTCTAAACTAAAGCGCAGCAGTACTGGCTTCAGAAAGTGAGTTAAAAAACTGCCTGTGTATTTCGAACTCAATTTGGCTTAGTATCTAGCTGAAGGTATTCGAACAGCATACTCAGCAACATTTCAAAAATTATATTGATTTTAAACTTTACAAAAATTCCAAATAATTTGAGGAGTAGATAGTCTTTGGACAAATAAAAACGGGAATATACTTGGATTACTTAGACCCGACAAAACCTGTTTTGAGAGGAGTTGAAGTCATAATAATTATAAAGGATGATCCATTTCGACGTTTCCTACCTTTGTAAAGGAAAACCACAGAAACTTTAAAGATTCTTTGTCATTTATTTTTTGAAGATTCTTTCAAACATTTTCGATGACTCATTCGAGCTTTTCGACTGGTAACTGGAGAATAACACGCGTGATGTTTTGAAGACCTGAGTCAAAGCAGCATTGACCGCATAGACTTTATACYTTACATATTCCAACAAAAAAAAATCTAACGGTGTAATATCACATGGTGTTGGTGGCAAATCGACTGGCTCATAACGTCAAATTATCTGCTCAACAAAGTGATCTCTCAATAAATCCATTGACTGATGCGATGTGTGGAAAGTGACGCCGTCTTCTTGAAAGAAAATGTCGCCGAGACGACATGCTTCAATTTCACTAATCAAGTAGTCGGTTAACGGTCGACATTGACGGTTATGTTCTCACCGTCATTATTTTTGAAGAAATAGTTATGAACCAACGATTCCACCAGCCTACAAAGCGGACCAAAACGTGTTTTTTCGGGATGAAATTGCAGCTCTTGAGTCTCGTCACTTTGCTCTATAAATCTATTGCATTGTGTCGTATAATATCAATAATCTGTTGAGATCAAAGATTTGAAATTGCAACCTCAGTCAAGCTCTAGCTACATAATTGAGATGAGAGTTCTGTAATATTTTTACTTAGCCTTAGTCTAGAAAATTTAGACAACTGGCATTCGACAAAAAAGCCTACAGCTGCAACAAGCTGAGTCTTATAGAGAGGTAGCTCAATCAACTTCTGGATTCCACTTTGAACCGGAATGACCTTACTGCTGTTATTGATCAGCATTCATTGAATTCATGCGAGGACCAGCAGTCCAATGCTATACTGGAAAACGGTGCTTCTACTTATTCCCAGCCTAAAGCTTTGTTCTGTGAGACGAAATCTCTTTATTCTTTCTTGTGGCTTCAAATACTTATTAAGAGGCGTATACAGCGATCAACATAATTTTGGCTGGAAAATACCAAAATTATTATTACTATTATGCATTTACAACAACATCATAAAAATGTGGTGAATTTGCAGCCTAAAATGGATTTTCCAAGACCAAGTTCTCTATTTTAAAATTTTTCGTACAAAATAAGAAGAAGAAAAGAAAATCTAGGAAAGTAATTTCAGAAATTCGATTATTTCTTTACACTTTTTCACTGCTTTAATAATTTAGATAGGCAAGTTGAATGGCAGTTTGCAGTCGCCTAAAAGGGCCCTTAAGGCCATGAATTCTTCGTGTTCTTTTCATTCGCTAGCAGTCATAGCAAACAGTGCTCTTATTTAATATTTATGTAACTGTGTGCCAGCGCATGGCGCTCGATGCAGCTATGAGTGCACGTGTGTGTAGATATGTGCATACACACTCAACTGCTACCCTTTTGTGTGGCTGACTGCGCGTATGACCGCCAAAGCGTCAGTTTATTGTGTCTGTCGGTTATTGGGGATGAWSSCYCGTGGCTGTACCGTTACGCGACTGGTACTGCTGCTGCCGCTGCTGCATTCAAGGTCAATGTTATTTAGTATAGCATGCAACCACATCGAGCATGCAAGCACACAACCACATACATACATGTGTGCACTTTCATATATGTATACATGCATATATACTTATGAGCATCGGTGTTAGCGCTGCCTAAGGGCAAAATGGCGCTTTGTTTGTTCCGAAAAAAGAAAACACACTCACACATATACATACATATACGCGCAAAAAGGCAGAACAAAGAAAACAGCAAAAAATAAAAGGCAAATAAGAGAAAGTAAAGTGTAGGAAAAAAAATCGCAGGAAATTCTACGCTAAAGTAAACATGGCGCTCACATTCACTTCTAGATTTCACACTCCAGTTGAGCAAGCAGCCAGCAGGCACGTACGAGTGAGTACACCTACTTTGGCGGTAGTTGGCAACCACGGCTAACGTTGGCGGCAGCGAAAAAGGCAGCTTGCAATTATGTACACGGCGTATACGTAACATTTTGTAATTGCGCTCTCTAATGTTTGTTTTTGTTTTTGCTGATTTCATAACTTTTAGGCGTAAAAAATTGTAGATTCACAATAATATTTTTTACTATCCAAAGTTTGCCAAATATATGACGAAAAAAGTGCAGCAATGAAAAGTCCATGTATATATCGAAGGCTGTAGAGGTCCGATGTTGACCGTTTCGACAAATGGTCAGCTTCTTGATGAGAAAAATTTATATATACAGACGGGTGACTATCGACTCAGTTGCCCAGCCATTTTTAAGCGAATATTTCAATTTCTAAGAAAGCTGATCTGCACTCGTTAATTACTTCAACTATATTCTGCAGATAATCAAGACTTTTCGGAAAATTTGAAAATTTGAATCAAATAATAGATTTCGTTGCTATCGTATTTGTATGAAGACTTTTTCAAACGTAAAATTACTATAAAAATAATATACGCACACACATATGTATAAACATTTTCACAAAATACACAATGGTGCCACATGGCGTATGAGTAACCAAGCGAAATCGAGCYAGCGAAAAGCTTCACAAGAAAAGGCAAATATTTAATGGCAAACACATGAATAAGAGTGGGAATAAACAAGTAGTTAAACAAAGAAACGCAGAAACGAATGCACAAAATGGGCAAATGTCAACGAATGCAGAACAAAGTGTGTGGCGTTGCTATTGTAGAAGGCTGTGGTAGGGGTGTGTCGCTCGATTCAAATTTAAAAATTAATATTAAATGTTTAACAATTAAAGGAAGTAAAAATGTTTAATAAAAGTGAAGGAAGTATTGCTTAAAAAAATATATTACAGATCCATATTCATATTCCCAATATATTAGTTTGTCAAAAAAGTCTTGCGGTATTTTCGCTAGTTGGCGCTGAGAGCGCGTAGTTCTGGTTTTATTCGTCGCATCGGGTCATGCTATACCTTTATGGAAAGCTCATTTCACGCGCTATCACGTGTTTGATTGATTGTCTTTCTTTTCTTTTAAGTCATTCGTGAGTTATAGCGTCGCAAACATGGAGCAAAATAAAGAGAAAATACGACATACYTTACAGTACTGCTACGATAAAGGCAAAAATGCATCTCAAGCCGCCAATAAAATTTGTGCAGTTTATGGACCCGATACAGTTTCCATTTCCACCGCACAACGATGGTTTCAACGTTTTCGTTCTGGTGTAGAGGTGGTCGAAGATGCGACACGCTCCGGAAGACCTGTCGAAAGAGACCGGCATAGTAGAAGCCGTGGCATCGGTCAAAAGCTGGGCATGAGTCATCAAAAAAAATTTTATGAACAATTGAAAATTCAATAAAAATACCGCAATGAATACCGCAAGATTTTTTTGACAACCTAATATACATATATATATTAAGTTTGCCATGTAATTTGTAACACTCAAAAAGAAACTTTAGAAACCCTGTAAAATCTAAAATCTCATTTTTTATTAAAAATTTCAATAAATAATGTCAATTTAATGCTATAGCGTTTGTATCGAAAACTTTTCAAACATAAATTGAGTATGCGAAATAAATATAGATTATTTAAAATATTGAACATTTGATCCCGCTTCCCAGACACCTATTAGTTATTCCAAGTCATCAAACCAATCTACGGCCACCACAATTTGTTGTGGATTTCCGCCAACATTCTTTTCGGTTTCAAAAATACCTGATTGCATTTAAATCTCTTTTCAACTGCATTACTGACTAAAGCAAACTGCTTTTGCGAATATGAATCTGTCAAGACGCTACAGACTTATTATACAAATCGACCAAAACGTTACTAATTTCAATCTTCAATGTATTATAYCCTGAACAGGGTACACGAAGTTTGCCATGCTGTTTACAAACAAAACAAAAAACATAAGAGTCCCCCACAAGGTATATAAATAAATAAACAGCATGACGAACGGCTTCGCTTTAGTCAGGTCCGTCTGTCTGGATATACGCGAAATAGTCCCTCAGTTTTTGAGGTATTGCTCTGAAACTTTGTACACGTCCTTTTCTCCCCATGTATCTGTTCATTTTTCGAAGCCACCGGTATCGAACTACTAAAGGAAAGCCATATATAGCTGCCATACAAACCAGGTTGTCCAATAAGTTTTGTCGTTTGATAAGAAAAACAAAATTTTTTTTATTCAAAATACACTTTATTATTCAGTAAAATCTCCCGAAACGTTAATACACTTGCTACAACGATCCTYTAATCTGTGGATCCCATCCCTGAAGTGAGAATTCGGAAGGTCTGCAAAATACGCTTYAACGGTCATTATGAWYTCTTCATTTGATGAACAACGCTTGCCACGCATACATTTTTTGAGTGCATGAGACAAATGAAAGTCGCTGAGGGGCCAAATTTGGTGAATACGGTGGATGTTCMAACTTTAATTCAAGGATTTTAGCCRSGATGAAAAAAWATTTTTTTCTTCAGCAACTGGTCCAGAAGTTTGCAATACTGTTTAAAACTAATTGTTTTAGCAGTTTGAAAGTAATCCACAAACAAAATTGCTCACGCATCCCAAAAACGGATGCCATAACCTTCTTAGCCGATTTCCGGACACGAACTAGTTTCGAATACGAACAGCCAGGTTCACACYACTCTTTAGCCTCTTGTTTTGATTCAGGATCATGTTGATAGACCCAAGTCTCATATATAATGATAAATCGATGCACAAAATTTTTATATTTTTTAAAACGCTCCAAATGTTGCTGAGAAAGTCGCATTCGAATGTGGCAATGGAACCAGCGTTTGCGGCCCTCATTGTGTATACGGTTTTGTAAAACCCAAAATGAGATGTGTAGAGCCTCTACTAAATCTCTTTCAGTCAATCAACAATCTTCCAAAACCATATCTTGTATTTTGGCTATGATTTCTGGTGTTGATGCGCTCTTTGGACGTCCTTAACATGGATCGTCTTCAAGACTTGTACGACCACGTTTAAATTAAGCAACCCATCTTTTTACTGTTCTAACTGTAGGTAAACAATCATTATACACTTTTAACATTTGTTCGTAAATTTCTTTTGGTGCGACACTTTCCAAAAATAACAATTTTAACACTGTCCGATAATAAATTTTTTCCATTGTAAAAAAAATACTGTTACACGGCGACACTAAATGGTTTGTAAGCAAAGTATGGATTGAATTATTCAAAYGAAGAGTATACCAACAAAACAAATTTTAGACTTGTTTCGARCGACAAAACTTATTGAACAAATAGAAAACATAGACTGTTTATATGGGCAACTATTCATATAAGCTGTGTTTTTTTTAAGGAAATCATTCGAGTTTTTCAAAGGGCTCTTAATTTGAAATTTGTTAGACTTCCACTTCGATAACAAAATTTCKGTGGCGAAAATATACTATATAATTTATATCTTTGTTCAAAAAATACCGACAGTTTACAAAGATTTCAATAGTAAACCGAATAAAACTTATTGAGACTCTTTACTAAATGAAATCGGAAATCGATTGCATTCAAGGCTTCTATGGTAGTAATTCTTTCTTTCCAAATATTTTGAAGGTTTTCAAATTTTAGTCACTACGTTTCATTATTACATAGTTACACAATAGGTAAGGTAGATCAATTCATAAATACAGAAAAGGAGTCAACCTGTCATTGCCGCAGAAGGGTAGCTTCTTTACTCATATACATACTTGTCATTTATCCATTGCGCGATGTTATTTAACATAAGGTAATTTCGAAATAAAATATTTATCTTTAATTGGATRTATTTCCTTTATATATTTTATACTTGGCTCGTCGCCAACACCGAATATTCTCTGCTTGCTTTCATTTTATATTTATTTTACGCCGAAAATGTACGGATTCCGTTTAACGGAAATTTTCGCAATTTTCACTTGAAGCTCAAAAATATAAAATAAGSTAATATATTCTGCACACGTACAGATTAAGCGAAATGAAAATATATAGAATAAAAAAAGATAATTTTTATTAGCTGGAAACATTTGGTGAATTGAAGCGGCGAAAGAAAGGATAAATAAAAAGTTTTAAAACGATGGTTTTATTTGAGARTCTCTGAGGAAATAAAAATGTACACTAGGTAAGAAGCTCGTGTTTCATTAAAAGTACACCAAAAGAATTTAAGTAAAACTTTCCATGCTTTGCTTTACAGTTCAAACTTTAACAACGATGCCCAGAAAACATACGGTATGGCAGAATGAACGCTTTGCTTCACCGTACTGCTCTCTGATATGTAATATTCCGCGAATTGCTAATTTCACTTTTAAAATTTTAGCATTCTAAACTTGCATGTATATCTTCCTTGATTCAACTATAAGACAAATTTGCGAGAGAGACAAAGAGAATTTAGTAGAARGAGAGATAAAGTGATAAATTATCTGCCTAAGCTGGCGAACGGAAAACAAAAGCTTTGGTAACATGATGTCTGGAAGACTTAATCGCTGAAATACCTTTAAGTAATCGTAGAAGTCATTTTAGGGAAATTAGTTATAAGACTAAGGACAGTAATCGAATAACTGTAACTCTGATTCACTTCAAACCTAACATCGTGCCTTTTTGMGCTGTATTAAATGCTAAAATCAAAGAAAACCCTATGGAGGATGCTGAGTGGTAACACTGAAATAAATTCTAAGTGTGTCTAGGTGGTAACACTAAAATAAGTATGAATTAATCAGAAGCCGTAATACTAGTTGTGATACTATATCTGGTCAAAATCTCAATTAAACTCGATTACTGTCCAATTCGAAACGATTGAATACCTGTAAACGATTCAACAAGTTTTGGAGAGTAACGAATAGAATACATTGTACCAAATGCTCTAACGAACAGGCAACCATATCTGCTGACTTATGTATACGATTCTTTTCTTGGTTGAAAAATTATTTTTTTACGTTAAAAAAACATTTTAGTATATTTTGTCCGAAGCGCCCATAAGTTCCGTTTATATCCTAACTCTCACCAATTCTGTTCTTGTGGTAAAAAAATTAGTGTTCACTTTAATTTAAGTTCATCAAATGAAGAAAAGTTCTCTTCAAGTCAAAAGTATTAYGCTAACGACGATTAATTAGAGAATTTGCGGTATTAAATTTTCGGAAAATTAACACGCAAATCAATTTGTCCAAAAAAATTTAAAATATTACAAAAATATATATTATCAGCGGTCTCAAATGCCTACAGGAAAGAGCATTAGAACCATGCAATTCTTCTTATTGTTTAGAACTCTCCTTGTTTTAAACTTTCTTATTTACCATAAAAGTAATCATAAAAAACTTTAAAACAAATAATAACAATAGCAAAAGCAAAAGCAAACCCATAACACACTTAAATCACGCCAAACGCAAAGCGGCTGGGAAAATGTCACATAAAAATCTGAAATGAGTGAAATGYCAAGGGGAGAGCAAGAGATGAGTGTGAGTCAAAGTAGGCAAAGTGAAGTGGAAAAGGGCAATCGTAGGCCGGTCAGGCCACGCTTTTAGCTTGGAGGGCACATAAAAGCCTTTTGATGTTTTCTCAATTTATACAATTTCGCTTTTGTTGTGGTTATGTTACTTTTATTTATTTCAGTTGCAAGTATTTTATGAGGCATATAAATATAATTTATGATACGCATTTTTATGTGCGCTTTTTAACTTTTTATTAAATGTGAAAGCGGAACGCTTATAATCAATCATATTTGAGAGCGTGTGTATCACTAGGCCGTTAATCGACGGTTTGAGTGGTGTGAGTGGTTCTTTTGTTATATACATAAGGAGTAAGAGCAAAATATTTTTAATTTCGAAATTATTTGGAGAAGTCCTTTATTTGCTTATTTTAAAGAAAATAATGTTAAAATGAAAACCAACCAAAATAATTACAATAACTATATTTCTTTATATAACTATGAAAATCATTGTATGTAATATATGAAAGCTGGGGTAATTTGTCGACCGATTTACACCATCAARCTATATCTTATTTACATTTACAAATATATGGGTATAAAATCTAACCGAAGATAGAAATTCCTTGTATGTACTATCTATTTGGTGGTGTATTTTTCACTAACTGAATTCCTTTAAGATATCTCTCAGATTATCCGCTATTTTGAGTAAAAGGTCAGACATCTGGTGACTTGAAATGGCCCGACTTCGCATAAAAGATTGCATATCGGGTAAGAAGGAATTTTTTCCCTAAGTAAATTTCCGATAACTTTATTGATACTTCTTCTATTGTCGTTGCTCATAAATTATTGAATCTGATGGATTTTTGATTTGTGATCTATGTGTAGTAGGCGTAGTTGTTTAGACTAGCAGATGCTGAACATTAGGAAGTGGTCTCTAATATGCGCACTGCTGATCACTAATCATGGATTACTTATAGGTAGTTTCAATTTCATTAAATCCATTTTCTCGAAATAAATACTACGAAAGAAATTTGTCTGAATCCTGTCTACGTAAAATGTGCTAGTATAAAAGAAATTAAAACTCCCCGAACACTTGAAGTTCTCAAACATGAAAACTAGCATAAAAGTTTAAGAGGAATCRACACTAGATTGTCCGACTTGCCTGGTTTCAGTAATGTGAGGATTCGTGTGCTTCTATAATCAGATAACCCTTAGAGTATTAAACCAATTCGAAATATTTAAAGTCTCAAAATAAAATACAATACAAGTGAAGAAAAAATATGATTTCGGTGTAATGGAGATATTAGAGAAGAATTGTTCTCTTTCTCTCGCTCTATCTTTTACATTTCGCTTCGGAAAAAACTTCGTTTTATTGGTAAACGACATGACATTTTGTGCACCTGGTGTCGCCCTATGCCTGTTTGAATATTTTTTGAGGATACCGCTGAGGTTAAAGTCTCTAGCCGATAATATTACTTGCTTTCGCATTCTATTACGAAGACTCGATAAACGTGAGCGTCTTTTAAAATTCTTTTGCGTAACATACTAAGAAGAATATGGTCCAATTGATATTTGGCAGCCTGGAAGAATATATTTCGATCCCTTGAATTACACTTTGGAGACATTTGAAGAACGTGGCCTGTCGAGCACCGTACATATATTCAACGGGTCTGAAAAAATCGTTGGTTCRAGCAGCGTCGTCGTTTCCAATATAAACTGTGCGTGCTGCTTTATTTAATTCGTCRAATCGTTTGAGGGCTTATGAAAGCAAAAGGTGAGCCTTTCGAACAAAATTTTGTACATCAATAAATAAAACTAACTTTATTAAAAATGTAATAAAGTATAATTTTTATAAAGGCCTCAACTTGTAACAGAATTTATGGCAATATTAGTCATAAGTATATCTCAAGTATTGAAATACGGTATGGAGAAAAGCATGCAATTTCTTCGAAGAAATTAAGAGGATCGAGAGTCAGTATAGCATACATATATACAATGTTTGAAAATTCTCCGCTCTCGCACATTACTCCCAATAGATTCCCTACATACTCCTAAACCAGCTTGAAGCGGTTCATTTATTTTCCACACATCTCAATTACCGGAAGCCGAAATTTCAATTAACAGCTTAAAATCTTGCGTGTATGTATCTATGTGTGGGTGAGCATTTAATTAGAGAGATGATATTGCATAGGCGTACAAATGAAAGTCAACCAGAGTACAATAGAATAACCGCAGCCGCAAGCTGGTAAGTAAAATATGGATTCACCGACACACACGCACACACACATAAAGACCTAAATAAATACMCATATACAATGTAATAAAACACAGACACTGCAGGCATGAAGTCACAGAATTATAGGGTAAAATCTACTACTAATTATAGTAGCAAATACCAATAACAACAACAACAACTAGTAATTGTTGYTAAAACAAAAGCAACAGCAAAAACAAAACTTTGATAAATTCCAGCCATAATAATCAATAATGCAGCTAAACGCTAGTATGTATTCTTCTATTGGCATATTGTAAGCTGACATGCAACAACACAAACAACAAGTGTAATAAGGCATACACTTTGACAGCAGCTACTGTTCTGGGAAACGATTTAATTAACAAACAAAAGGCCAACTGATGAGTATTAAAATTTGAATATATGTTTTTGTACAAAAACAACTGCTACAATGCACACATTTTTATATAA